>NC_047679.1:113502767-113592485 GCF_011762505.2 Arvicanthis niloticus | reverse complement strand
CTTTCTTTTTTTTTTTTCTTTTTTTTTATTAGATCTTTCATTTACACTTCAGATACCATCCCGTTTCCCCATTCCCCCCCCCTTAGGAAAAACCCCTATCCCATGCCCCCTTTTCATTTTGCATTTATACATTTTTTTAAGAAATGTTAATCATAGGCTTTATAAGTTTGGTATTGTTCAATCAGAGGTGTAACCCACTACCCAACCTAGATATATCAGCTATCTTTGACTGGTGGAGATACATGAACATCTGCTTCCCTGTCTCCCCCTCTATCTCTCTTTCATCACCTAGCTTCTCCTCTCCTTCTTCTTCTCCTCTTCTTACTCCTTTTCTTCCTCTCAGTACTCCTCCCACCTTAGCTCCTCCTACACATCACCCTTCCTGTTAAAAGGAAACTTTTCTCTCAAAATACAATTAGAGCATAATTATGCCTATTTGGACCAGTGAGGTACAAGATAGTCCTAATACCCAGTCCATCCTTTTGTTGACTAACCAGCACCTCTGTCATCTATCCTAACTAAAACACTTAGTTCTGAACCTGGCTTTTTCCTGGCTTTAGGATGAATGTCAGCTGATGACCATACACTCAGATCTTTTCTCTCAAAGTAAATAGCTATAAGTTTTCAACCCCATCAGAAATCCAGAATGACTGAGTTGACTATAATTGTGGGAAGCACAAAGCATAGCTTCTAAAAACTTAGCCAATTTATAGAGACCTCTGAACACCTGGACACTCGCTCTACTTCAAAACGTTGGAGCATCTGTTCTTCTGCCTTCTGGCCCAGGATCATCTGACAGACCTTAGTGCTGCAGATATTAAGGGCTGATTACTCTGTCTAGGCAGATATAATCAGTCGACTATTCTGCAAGTGTGTCCTTTTCTGGACAGTAATTTGTCTGTAGAAGGAAAGTGGCAATTCTTGCCTAGTGGCTGTCTCACCACAACTGGAGTAACTCCAAGGATGCTCAATTTCTTCTTAGAATTTAACATAGGAAGCTGTCCGGAGCAGACAGGTCTCTAATGAAAATGACATTAATACTGAAATGTTTGTCATGTCAATTCTAAGGATTTCTGATGTTTTGAAAACCAGCTATCCATGTAAGGTAATCTGGACTGTTGCCTGTTAACTCCACTCAGCTATTTCTAAATAAAACATAGAGAACACCCTTATAATAAACTCCAAGTCATGTATTTGCTATAGTCCCCTTAACTCACAGGCTGACCATCTCAAATCAGTTAAAAAAGAATAAAGAAGGACTGGGTCTAAGCTTTGTATTCCTAAGTGTGTTATACTGGTACAATGCCTATGAGAGTAACAATATTCATCTCACTCTTATATCACTAAGAAGCTCATGCCAATGAAAACCTTAAAATTTGTAAACAAAGTAAATTGGTGCCATTTAAGAATTTATATCTTCATCTTGATATTAATTATACAGATTTCTACTAATAGGTTATGGCTATGCAATAAACCCTAGCTAATCCTCTCTATTCCGACAAAACCACTACTTTTCCCTAGGGAGACAGCCCAACATTTACCACCTTAGTCCCCATGCCCAGGGAATAGGGGCGCTGACTCATCATTAGCTTCTTCAAGCTGATTATGGGCGTTGAGATATTAGAAGAGGGAGTGGGGGGGAGAGCAAGTTGACAATCCTCTGATGCTGTGTCTTCGCTGCCTCCAGATGGAATTCACGGACCTCCGAGGTTTGAGCAGGTCTGCCCAGCTTGCTTGTTGAGTAGATAGATACACCAAGGCTGATCATTCTGCAATATACAATTCTCAACACAAATTTTAGTATCACGATAGTTTCTTTTTTTTTTAAAGAGGGCTGACATTTTATTAAGAATGTTGGTTCTAACCACTTTTCTATTTTTCTCCTCTTTTATTGGATATAATATTTACATTTCAATTTATCCCCTTACCATATTTCCCCCACCACCCAGGAACCCCTTATCCCATCCCCCCTCCTCCTGCCTATATGAAGGTGTTTACCCCACCTACCCCCAGCCTCCCTCCCCCACCCTCAGATCCCCCCCCCTCAGTGCTCAGCCTTCAGGGTACCAATGATCTTGTCTCCCACCTATGCTCAACAGGGCCATCCTCCCCTACATATACAGCTGGAGTCATGTGTCTCTCCCTATGTGTTTCCTGGGGCTGGGTGGTTTAGACCCTGGGGAGCTCTGGCTGGTTGGTATTCTTGCTCTCCTCACAGGGGCCACCAGCCCTTATGGTTCACGGTTCCTTCAATTTACTCTCTAACTCCTCCATTGGGAACTTTGATCAGATTTAATGGATAGCTGTGGGTATCTGTCTCTGGGTATGTCCGACTCTGAGAGACCTCTAAGGAGACAGCCTTATCAGGCTGCTGTCAGCTTTCCCATCCTGACATCCCTATCAGCGTCTATTTTTGGTGACTGCCTATGGAATGAATACCCAGACACAATGGTCTCCCTACAACCCCCCCTTATGATTCTGACCCACACTGTGTCTCCATATTTGCTCCCTTGGTTATTTAGTTACTCCTTCTAAGAAAGACCTAGGCATCCTCACTTGTTCTTTCTTCTTCATGAGCTTCGTATCATCTGGTAGTTGAATCTTTGTTGTTTCAAACTTTTGGGCTAATCTCTGCTTATCAGTGAGTAAATACCTTGTGTGTTCTTTTGTGATTGGGTTACCTCACTCAGGATGATATTTTCTAGTTCCATCCATTTACCTAAGAATTTCTCAAATTCATTATTTTTAATAGCTGTGTAATATTCCATTGTGTAAATGTACCACATTTTTGTATCCATTCCTCTGTTGAAGGGCATCTGGGTTCTTTCCAGCTTCTGGCTATTATAAATAGGGCTGCTATGAACATAGTGGAGCATATGTCTTTGTTATTTGTTGGGGCATTTCCTGGGTATATACCCAGAAGTGGTATAGCTGGGTCCTCAGGTAGTGCTATGTCCAATTTTCTGAGGAACCGCCAGACTGACTTCCAAAGTGGTTGTACCAGCTTGCAACCCCACCAACAATGCAGGAGTGTTCCTCTTTCTTCACATCCTCGCCAGCATCTACTATCACCTGAGTTTTTGATCTTAGCCATTCTGACTGGTGTGAGGTGGTATCTCAGTGTTGTTTTGATTTGCATTTCCCTGATGACTAAGGATGTTGAGCATTTCTTAAGGTGCTTCTCGGCCATTCGAGTTTCCTCAGTTGAGAATTCTTTGTTTAGCTCTGTACCCCATTTTTTAATGGGGTTATTTTGTTGTTTTGGCGTCTAATTTCTTGAGTTCTTTGTAAATATTAGATATTAGCCCCCTATCAGATGTAGGATTGGTAATGATCTTTTCCCAATCTGTTGGTTGCCGTTTTGTCTTGTTGACAGTGTCCTTTGCCTTACAGAAGCTTTGCAATTTGATGAGGTCCCATTTGTCGATTCTTGATCTTAGAGCCTAAGCCATTGGTGTTCTGTTCAGGAACTTTTCCCCTGTCCCTAGGTATTCGAGGGTCTTCCCCAACTTCTCTTCTAATAGTTTTCAGTGTACCTGGCTTTATGTGAAGGTCCTTTATCCACTTGGAGTTGAGCTTTGTGCAAGGGGATAAGAATGGATTAATTTGCATTCTTCTACATGTTGACCTCCAGTTGA
Organism: Arvicanthis niloticus; assembly: GCF_011762505.2. Classification (NCBI taxonomy): domain Eukaryota; kingdom Metazoa; phylum Chordata; class Mammalia; order Rodentia; family Muridae; genus Arvicanthis; species Arvicanthis niloticus. The sequence continues at coordinate 113,588,847 of NC_047679.1, read as the reverse complement.
GCCAGCACCACTTGTTGAAAATGCTGTCCTTTTTCCACTGGATGAATTTAGCTCCCTTGTCAAATATCAAGTGACCATAGGTATGCGGGTTCATTTCTGGGTCTTCATTCTGTTCCATTGATCGTCCTGTCTGTCTCTGTACCAATACCAAGCAGTTTTTATCACTACTGCTCTGTAGTACAGTTTGAGGTCCGGAATGGTGATTCCCCCAGAAGTTCTTTTATTGTTGAGAATAGTTCTCGCTATCCTAGGTTTTTTGTTATTCCAAATGAATTTGTAAATTGCTCTTTCTATCTCTATGAAGAATTGATTTGGAATTTTGATGGGTATTGCATTGAATCTGTAGATTGCTTTTGGCAGGAGAGCCATTTTTACTAAATTAATCCTGCCAATCCAGGAGCATGGGAGATCTTTCCATCTTCTGAGATGTTCTTCAATTTCTTTCTTGAGACACTTGAAGTTCTTGTCATACAGATCTTTCACTTGCTTTGTTAGATTCACTCCAAGATAATTTATTTATTCGTGGCTATTGTGAAGGGTGTCATTTCCCTGATTTCTTTCTCTGCCTGTTTATCCTTTGAGTAGAGGAAGGCTACTGATTTGTTTGAGTTGATTTTATATCCAGCCACATTGCTAAAGTTGTTTATCAGGTTTAGGAGTTCTCTGGTGGAAGTTTTAGGTTCACTTAAGTATACTATCATATCATCTGCAAATAGTGAAATTTTGACTTCTTCCTTTCCTATCTGTATCCCTTTGACTTCCTTTTGTTGTCTAATTGCTCTAGCTAAGACTTCCAGTACTATATTGAATAGGTAAGGTGAGAGTGGGCAGCCTTGCCTAGTCCCTGATCTTAGTGGGATTGCTTCAAGTTTCTCTCCATTTAGTTTGATGTTGGCTACTGGCTTGCTGTATATTGCTTTTACTATGTTTAGATATGGGCCTTGTATTCCTGATCTTTCCAAGACTTTTAACATGAAGGGATGTTGAATTTTGTCAAATGCTTTCTCAGCATCTAGTGAGATGACCATGTGGTTTTTCTCTTTGAGTTTATTTATGTAGTGGATTACATTGATGGATTTCCGAATATTGAACCATCCCTGCATTCCTGGGATAAAGCCTACTTGATCTTGATGGATAATTGTTTTGATGTGTTGTTGGATTCGGTTTGCGAGAATTTTATTGAGTATTTTTGCATCAATATTCATAAGAGAGATTGGTCTGTAGTTTTCTTTCTTTGTTGGGTCTTTCTGTGGTTTAGGTATGAGTGTAATGGTAGCTTCATAGAATGAATTGGGTAGTGTTCCTTCTGTTTCTATTTGATAGAATAACTTGAAGAGGATTGGTATTAGGTCTTCCTTGAAGGTCTGAAAGAATTCTGCACTGAAACCATCTGGCCCCGGACATTTTTTGGTGGGAAGATTTTTAATGAATGTGTCTATTTCTTTAGGCGTTATGGGACTGTTTAGGTGGTTTATCTGCTCCTCTTTTAACTTTGTTACCTGGTATCTATCTAGAAAATTGTCCATTTCCTCCAGATTTTCCAATTTTGTTGAGTATAGGCCTTTGTAGTAGGATCTGATAATTTTTTTAATTTCCTCTGTTTCTGTTGTTATGTCTCCCTTTTCAGTTCTGATTTTATTAATTTGAATGCTGTCTCTGCGCCCTTTGGTTAGTCTGGCTAAGGGTTTGTCTATCTTGTTGATTTTCTCAAAGAACCAGCTCCTGGTTTTGTTGATATTTTGTATAGTTCTTTTTGTTTCGACTTGGTTGATTTCAGCCCTGAGTTTGACTATTTCCTGCCGTCTACTCCTCTTGGGTATACTAGCTTCTTTTTGTTCTAATGCTTTCAGGTTTGCTGTCAATTTGTTAATGTATGCTCTTTCCACTTTCTTTTTGTGAGCACTTAGAGCTATGATTTTTCCTCTTAGTACTGCTTTCAATGAGTCCCACATGTTTTGATATGATGTGTCCTCATTTTCATTTAAATCTAAAAAGTCTTTAATTTCTTTCTTAATTTCTTCCTTGACCAAGTTATCATTGAGTAGAGCATTGTTCAGTTGCCAAGTGTATGTCGGTTTTCTGATGTTTTTGTCCATGTCAAAGACAAGTCTTAATCCATAGTGGTCTGATAAGGTGCTGGGGATTATTTCAATCTTTTTGTATCTGTTGAGGCCTGTTTTGTGACCAATTATATGCTCTATTTTCGAGAAGGTACCATGAGGTGCTGAGAAGAATGTATATTCTTTTTTTTTTAGGATGAAATGTTTTATAGATGTCAGTTAGGTCCAATTGGTTCATAACTTCTGTTAGTTTCATTGTGTCTTGATTTGGTTTCTGTTTCCATGATCTGTCCATAGCTGAGCATAGGGTGTTGAAATCTCCCACTATTATTTTGTAGGGTGCAATGTATGCTTTAAGTTTTAGTAAAGTGTCTTTTATGTATGTGGGTGCCCTTACATTTGGGGCATAGATGTTGAGAATTGCGAGTTCCTCTTGGTACATTTTTCCTTTCATGAATATGAAGTGTCCTTCTTTATCTTTTTTTGATTACTTCTGGTTGAAAACTGATTTTATTTGATATTAGAATCGCTACTCCAGCTTGTTTCTTGGGACCATTTGCTTGGAAGATTGTTTTCCAACCTTTTACTCTGAGGTAGTGTCTGTCCTTTCCACAGAGGTGCGTTTCCTGAATGCAGCAAAATGTTGGGTCCTGTTTACGTATCCAGTCTGATAGTCTATGTCTTTTTACTGGAGAATTGAGTCCATTGATATTAAGAGATATTAAGGAAAAATGAGTGTTGTTTCCTGTTATTTTTGTTATTGGCAGTGGAGATATGTTTGTGTAGCTACCTTCTTTTACGGTTTTTGGAAGATTACTTTCCTGCTTTTTCCAGGTTGTAGTTTCCCTCCTTGTGATGGAGTTTTTCCACCAATTATCCTTTGAAGTGCTGGGTTTGTGTTGAGATACTGTGTAAATTTGGATTTGTCATGGAATATTTTGGTTTCTCCATCAATAATGATTGACAGTTTTGCTGGGTATAGTAGTCTGGGCTGACATTTATGTTCTTTTAGGGTCTGTATGATATCAGTCCAGGATCTTCTGGCTTTTATGGTCTCTGGTGAGAAGTCTGGTGTAATTCTTATAGGTCTGCCTTTATATGTTACTTTGCCTTTTTCCCTTACTGCTTTTAGTATTTTTTCTTTGTTTTGTACATTTGATGTTTTGACTATTATGTGGCGGGAAGTTTGTCTTTTCTGGTCTAAACTATTTGGAGTTCTGTAGGCTTCTTGTATATTTATGGACAGCTCTTTCTTTAGGTTAGGGAAGTTTTCCTCTATAATTTTGTTGAGGATATTTACTGGTCCTTTAAGTTGGGAGTCTTCCCCCTCATCTATTCCTATTATCCTTAGGTTTGGCCTTCTCATTGTGTCTTGGATTTCTTGTATATTTTGGGTTAGTAGCTTTTTGTATTTTGCATTTTCTTTGACAGTTGTGTCAATGTTTTCCATGGTATCTTCTGCACATGAGATTCTCTCTTCCATCTCTTGTATTCTATTGGTAATACTTGTGTCTATGACTCCTGATAGTTTTTTTAAAGTTTTCTATCTCCAGGGTGTTCTCCCTTTGTGATTTCTTTATTGTTTCTACTTCTATTTTTAGATCCTGCATGGTTTTGTTTAATTCCTTCTCCCGTTTGGTTGCATTTTCTTGCAATTCCTTAAGGGATTTCTGTGTTTCCTCTCTAAGGGTTTCTATCTGTTCTTTGAGAGTTTTATTTATGTCTTTCTTAAAGTCCTCTATCATCATCATGAGAAGTGATTTTAATTCTGAATCCTGCTTTTCTGGTGTGATGGGGTGTTCAGGGCTTGCTCTGATGGGGGAACTGGGTTCTGATGATGCCATGTAACTTTGGTTTCTGTTGCTTGCGTTCTTGCGCCTGCCTTTTGCCATCTGGTTAATTCTAGTGCTACCTGTACTTCTGTCTCTGATTGAAGCCTGTCTTTCCAGTTGTCTCGCTTTTGTTTGGTCTTCTAGGAGTCCAGATGTCTCTGTGATTTTTTCCAGCTGCCCTGATTACAGTGGTATCTCTAGGATGCCTCAGGATATGGTGCCTCCAAGGTAACAGTCCAGCTAGATGTCTGCTGTTCTGGGTGCAGTGTCTCCTCTTGGATATCTCAGGGTATGTTGTCTGACACTCTGAGTTCAGTTGTTCCTCTGTGGCTCTGGGTTGAGCGGACCTTCCAGTATGTCTCAGGTGGAATCCAGGGTCCATACAACTGCAGACCTGGTAGAGGTCTGGTCTGGGACTCAGACCCTGCAGGCCTCAGACCGGAGGGGGGGCGAGCAGCAGAAGGAGCGTGCTAGTGCTGGCTATGGGTTCTATGGATCCCCCAGAATGTGTCTGGGGGACTCCTGGGTGCACTTACCCACAGGCCTCAGACTGCAGGAGGGGCGAGCGCCGGACAGGGCGTGCTAGCGCTGGCTATGGGTTCTATGGATCCCCCAGAATGTGTCTGGGGGGCTCCTGGGTGCACTTACCCTCAGGCCTCAGACTGCAGGAGGGGCGAGCGGGGGAAGGGGCGTGCTAGAGCTGGCTATGGGTTCTATGGATCCCCCAGAATGTGTCTGGTGGACTCCTGGGTGCACTCACCTGCAGGCCTCAGACTGCCCGCCTTTATATCTTACTTGGCCTTTTTCCCTTACTGCATTTAATATTCTTTCTTTGTTTTGTGCACTTGGTGTTTTGATTATTATGTGACGGGACGTAATTCTTTTCTGGTCTACTCTAATTGGTGTTCTATAAGCTTCTTGCATTTTTATGGGCATCTCGTTAATCAAGTTTGGGAAGAATATATATATATATATATATATATATATATATATATATTCCCATACAGGTTTTCCAGGACCATCACATCAGCACTAGGAAATGAGGAGCTAGACCAATTATCAGTAGGAAACGAATTAAATGTATTAAAGGCTTTAATTTTTCGTTAAGGCATCATGTAAAAAGTATAAGTTTAGATACAAATTCCTATAACTTGACAAGAAGCCAAAGAAATTATAAAAACATGTTCTACTTGTTCTTTATATAATCGAGCTCCATTACCTGCCAGAAGTAACCCTTAAGGTCACCAAAGAAATGAAATTTGGGAGACTGATGTGTTTTGTCTTGCAGAATTTAGAAAACTAAGGTATGTACATCCTACAATTGACACTATTCAGGATTCCAATGGGCTCTGTCTTGAGTTCTGAAAAGGCTGATTTTGTATTTTCATGTTTATTACAAGTGATGGCTATTTTAGGAATACCTTTACAGGTAAAATCTGATAATGCTATGAAGTCGTGTATCCAGTAAACTATAACAGTTCTTTAAATATTATAATATAAACCATATTACTAACATACCTTGCAATCCTACAGGACAAGCAATTGTGGAGACATCTAACAGGACTTAAAAGGAAATGCTTACTAAACCGAAGGGGGATGTAAGGTCTCCTGGAGATAGATTACATAATGCTTTATTGACTTAAAATGTTTGAAATGTCAATGAGACAGGCAGCACAGCTGCTGAAAAGCATTGGATTTTAGAAAGGACTGCTGAATTATTTTAAGGGTGTGTTATCTTGAGAATGGAAGTCAGGAAGTGTGATGCACTGGGGGAGAAGTTAATCTTTTGTTTTTTCACAGAAAGTGCAAAGCTGTGGATTCCTTCAGATTTAATACAGATTTGATTTGATGGGGGAGTGTACTATCTTGTGTTCTCATGCTAATTGTCTTACCCATAAAACCTGTTTGCAGTGTCCTGCACATAGGCTAAGGAAGCCTGCCTGCCCCTAGTTGGCTCTGATTAGGAAATAAAGTTGCCAACAGTCAATGTCTGAGCAGGAAGACAGGCAGAACTTTTAAATTCCCTGGCCCAGGAGAGGAGATGAAGGAATTCCACCATAGGAGGGAGTAGGGTGGACCAGGCCATGAAGGGGCAGAAGAGTAGAATGGAGGAACATAGATGCAAAGGGAAAGAGTTCCCATGAGAGGCATACCCAGAAGGACACAGGGCACCAGAGATGAAATATAGATTTCAAAATGTTAACTCAGAAATACTGGAGGACAGTGTGTGCGAGCCATGGGGAGGTGTAGAAGCATCCACCCATTGAGCTAGTCAGGGCATATCAAAATATAAGTGTGTGTGTGTGTGTGTGTGTGTGTGTGTGTGTGTGTGTGTGTGTGTTTATTCTAGAATCCAGAGAATTCTGGCAGATGGCAAGAAGTGCAAGGAGCTCAGAGGAGATTAAATATTTACTGCAATAGTACAGACCTGAAAATTTGGGCTGTGGACCTGGATAAAGAAACCAAGAACAACAAGGAAATGGGTGACATAAGTGCTGATCCCTCTACATGGAAACATCTCCGAAACTGGCTGAAACATGAATGTTTCTGCAGTAGTCAGTAAATCTTTTTGGCTACAGAGTCGGTATTACTTATCATTCCATGCAACCCTTTCATATGGCATGGTTGTAGATTAATATCACAGTTTGGTTACATAGTCTAAATTGTCTTATAATGTTTGATGCCTTTTACCTGTTTGAACAATGAGCAAAGATTCATCTTTAGCTGATTTGTGCACACCATATATGCCACACGTGTGTTAACACAAACAAAGTATATTGCCTTGAAAAGTTTGTGTGCATTGAGAACAAGAGGACCAGACACCAATGAAAACAAGATAAGTATCCCGGATGATCCAGGCACACAGACTGGCTTGGTTGGTGTTTCCTCAAAAACCTATGTCCCTAAATCTGTTGTCTTTCTGTGGAATCTGCTCTCCAACAGGGCTGCCTTGCCTGGCTTCAGTGAAAAAGGATGCCCTTAATCTGGCAGAGAGTTGATGTAATATGGTGGTGGCATGTCCAGGGGTGCCCAACTTTTCAGAGGAGAAGGTAAGGGGTGGTGGTCAGAGGGACTCTTTGACAGGGGGACAGAGAGGAGGGGGACAGTAGTCCCAATGTAGAAAATAAAGAAAAATCTGCATCCAGAACAGCTTCAAAAAGCCTAGTTGAGATGCTGCAACCTCACAGACTGTTCCAGCCAAGATTCAGTTAAGCACTGTACATTCATGTCACACAGAGAGAGACTGGACAGCAAATGATACAGTTAGCTTCCCTAGGACTTGGCCAATATTCCAATTTTCATAGGGTACCCAAAAGATGTCATGGCCCTCAGACATCAGGAAGCATTTTTGTCCTTTCCCCAGAAGTGTGGTGGTGGTTTTTGGTTGTGTGGTGGGAGATAGATGTTTGTAATCATTTAAAGGGGGTTGGTTACAAATTGCTGATGGTCTTGGTCAGGGGAAAACAATATAAAGGAAGTTAGATTAAGGGATCTCTTTCACTTTCTTTTTCTTTCCTCTATCCCTATTTATCTCTTATCTAGTATGCAACTCGTTTATAAATGTAATGTAAATTCTAGTCCCTTTTTAAGCTACAACTAAAAACTGTTTAGGATAATTTAGAAATGCAAGTGTATAGTCAGTCAATCAAATTTAGGGTTATGTTAGGTACCGGTTTAGTTAGTTACAGAAATAAACTTTATTTAGCCTCCAGTAGATGTTTTCAAAGGTAAATGCAAAATACATAGCTAGAAACAAGTTATATTTGTCTATACAGATAGATTCTATGTAGAGAGATGGTCATCAAACACTTCAGAGATCAACAGAACATGGCATTTAAGATGTTTCAATACCATAAGGCTTTTCATGACAGTGAGACATGTCAGTTCCTGGCAGCACCTCCATGCTACTTCAAAAAAGACGACAGGCACATGAAGTTTACTTGTTTGTGTCAAAGCTGCCACTGGGCAAAAAGCTGCCCTTGCCTCTACAACTAACAGCATGCTGTAACAACTGTGGACAAGCAGGACACTGCGAAGTCAACTGATGAACTCTGCAAAAACAAGATAGGGCAGTCCTTCAGCAATTTCTGCTTCACAGAGATGTCTGTCAGATGTTTCCCTCTGCCCCTCTCCCTCTCCCTCTGCCTCTCCCCCATCTCACACACACATACAAACACACAGACACACACAGACCCACACACTATGTCGGGTTCTAACAACAATTTTCTAGTGCTTTTTAAAATTATTTCATATGTACAGATAGTTTTTTGTGGTTTTTATTTGTTGTGTTTGGTCTCACTGTGAGGTTTTGGCTGGCATAGAAGTGAGAATGCAGAGGAGCTGAGCCTCAAACGCACAGAAACCTCTTGCTCCTGTCTCCAGAGAGCTGTCATTAACAGCATTGACAGCATTGGCCACCATTTCCAGCTTGTATATGTGTATTTACTTGTAGATGTGGGCACTACTTGAATTCCTGGTGTGGGATGGGCCAGGAGAAGGTTTTGGAACAAATATAACTGAAATTTTTCACGGTTGTGAGCTACCTTGTGGGTGCTGGGAACCGATCACGGGCCTCCACTAAAGGCAACAAGTGCCTTAACTAGCCAGCCTCCTGGCTAGTGCTTATATCCATCACCAAGCATGATTTTTACTGGGCTGAGCAGGTATTAGAGTTCTTCCACACCTCCTACAACAAACTCTCGACCCTCTCATGAAAATGCAGAAAACAGCTAGAGCCCTTAAAACCACACTGAGTATGCGAGGATGCAACTGCAAGCAGCTTTTCCAGAGGCCTTCCTGTTGGTGTATTCACAATGGGTGGGTGGGACCAAATGTCCAGAGCCAATGACATAAGCAGTGACGTACACATACCATTGTCTCTCATTGGCTAGGCAGTGAAAAGAGGTGGGATCTCCCCAGACAGAGCTTCATAAGGGAAGCTGGCAGCAGCCAGGGAGGGATCCTGTCCCTGGCTCTCCTGAGAACCTCCATTTAGCCATTAATGATCATCTCACAGAGGCTGGGAAACTCTCATCTTAAGGGTCAGACAAAGGAAGAGTACTGAGTCATCTGAAAGCCGTGGTCACTGCTCAGGTTGGTGGCGATCCCAACATTGTACACCTTGTACCACCTTGTACAGTGGATGCTTTCATGGGAAGAACATGTCTGAAGAAACATCGCAAGAACATCATATAGGTAATCTGGGAACACCCACCCTTCCCCCCCTTCAACCCCCACCCAAGGAGACTCCTCAGAAAGGCTTTCCTCCACCTTAAGTTGCGGTGGGGCACAAAGAGCCGAGAGGGACCTGCTGCCATCCTGAGTGGCCATTGAGCAAGAGGATGTTCCTGAGTTTCCAAGTAAGGCCAGTACTGAACTGTGCCCCAAGCTCCTTTGGTATGCCAAAGCAGGAGGGTGTTTGGACCAACTCACAGAACACGTGACACAAGTCTTTGTGGACTGTAATGTCCCTGCCTTCGCATCTTGCCCTTGAAAGATGTCTTTGGCTATCCCCCAGAGAAAGGGAACATCGCACTTTGAGAGTGAATTCAGCCTTGTTTTCCATGAACACATGTATCTGAAGCCAGGAGGCAGGGTTGTAAGGAAGGCACTATAGAGGAAGGTGACCAATTGTCCCAGCATGGTACAGGAGGCAAATCCCCAAACAGTACTTACCCATAAGACTTATGAAGAGCAAAAGGAAATTTGGCGACGTGTCCTTACATCTGCACATATCTTTTAATGCTTTGTCAGAAGGGATGTTGGAGAATGTAGAGCTATGGCTATGCATTTGCTGTTGCTGTTGAGTCAGGCATATACTAGTAACAGTGGGAGTTTAAAGGGGCTTCCTGAGCAGGTAGATGAACATAGCACTTGTGTTCCCACTGGAACAGGTCAGCCACAGCTGAAATAGATGCCATGGAGGTGCCATTCGTGAGTCACAACCTTAGGATGCAGTGATGGCTGTTGTCTTATGGTCAGAGGAGTGATGCTATGTGCTCATATCTACAAGGGTGTTCAAAAACGAACTTGTCTATAGTGGGTGCTTGCATTTGACATGAAACCGTGTGACCTTTGTTTACTTGTGTTGTAGATAACTCCAAATTCAAGTCTATTCAGGGAGTTGTGACCTCTCTGTGTAATGACTATGGCTGGATTAATGAAACCATCTTCTTCAATATGAACTTAATCAGTGACAACATGCCTCTGAACATAGGGACAAATGTCCTTGCACTTGTGGAAGAAAACCCAAGAAATCATATCTTCAAAGCAATCAAGGTATGGCTGAGTTTATCCAGAGTCTCTTACTGTACTGCTTACTGTTTTCTTGCTGTGATAAAATACCATGATCAGAGCAACTTCAGGAAGAGCATTTATTTGGGCTTATGGTTCTAGAAAAGCAAGAGGCCATCATGGCCGTGAGGCATAGGAGAAAGCAGCAGGTATGGTGACTGAGACAGGTAGCTGAGTGCTCACCTCTTCAAATACAGTCACAAAGCAAAGAGGCAGGATTAGAAATGCTGGTAATCTCTAAAATTTCCATTTCTTTCCAGCAAACTCCCACCTTCTAAACCTCTCCTAACAGTGCCCCCAACTGGGGACCAAGTGTTCAAATATCTGAGCTCATTACAGAAGTCATCATTCAAACCACTACATTGGGTGAGCATGGTGGTATATTGCATTAGTTCCAGCACTCTGGAGTCAGAAGCATAGAAATTTCTACAAGTTCAAGGCCAGCCTGATCTGCAGAGTTCCAAGCCAGCCCCAGTTACATGGTGAAATCCCATTTTTAAATAAGATTCAGTCAATGTTGCTATATGGTCAAAGTTGACATTCCACTTCTCTGAGATTAATGGGTTTGATTTTCTAATATTTCAATGCAGTGATGCTTCTTTGCTTTCTAAATATTTTTCTTCTCTTAGTATTTCAACAATATGTAAATGACGGTTCTGTATAATCCTGTAACTTCTATCATATACTAAGCAGCTATTTTCTATTCAACATCCAACTAGCAGAATCAGCAGGACAGTATGTTTTATACACTTTTATATGGCAGTTAAAGAACACTTTCTTGCTTACTTTAATTTTTAGATTTTTTTTATTTATGCGTATGAGTATTTTGCCTACATGTATGTATATCTGTGATCAGCATGCGTACTTGGTGGTAGAAGAGGTTGTGAGCTTCCAAGTAGGTGCTGTGAATTTAAACCGGATCCCTTGCAGGAACACCAAGTGCTCTTAAACCCTGAGCTAACTCTCCATCCCCAACTAAAGTACATTTAACATAAATCAAATTTTTAAATACTACTATAAATTTTGGATGACTTACAGATGTAAGTCTCACTTCAGTTCAACTATTTATATATTGATGGCTATTGTCAAGTTATTCTTAGTTATGCTTTTCCAATTGAGAGTCTCAATAGAAGGCCACAGAAGATCCCTTTGCCAGTATTAATCAGATGCATTATTATTATTACTATAACTATTATTATCATTATAAAATCATGGTAAAATTGAAAACAGAGAAGCAGAGTCCTAAAGTTATTTTTGATATTTTAGCATCATAATGATAGTTATAATTTTTACTTCTTGATCTTCTCGTACAAGAGATTCACTATAGATTTTTCCATAATCACAAAAATATATTTACTAGAAAAATATGTATTTATTTTTTTATGTTTTCTTTAATCTCCTGCATGAAATTTTTATTCCACTTGCACTCACTGCCTCCTCTTATAGGTGAAAGCTATGAATAATCTTCCTGAGGGCAGTGAGCCATCAAAACTTGGCAGAAGGCTTTGTATCAAATGTGTCACCTCCGTAACTGAAGACAACATCTATATCAGCAAGGACACGTTTTTCCCGTTATGCATGTTTTCTGGAGGTAGGAGTTACAGCTTTAAAAACATAGAACAAGAAATATAAGTATTGGGCTTGAGCATCCTTGAAACTGAAAGTAGGGTACAATACAGGGGGAAAGGGTAGTATTTTAAATATTGCCTAGAGCTCCTGTCCCCTGTGATGACCATCACCGTGTGGCCATGTGGTTGTTTTGATTCAGTTGATTTTGTTTGCCAAGTAGCTTTTTAACTTTGTTTTTTCACATAGGGTTCCTCAAAGTTACCAGAAACTCATACACATCTGAGAATTGTGCATGGGATTAGGAAACCCAGCCACTAAGCTTCTGGGTCCTGAGATTCTAGTCTTTGTGACACTGCCCCAGGATACATTCAAGATCGAATCAATGACAGCATTACATAACTATAAGGGATTTATCTTGAATATATTTGCATCACATGTGTTTCTCAATGCCTGGGGAACACATCAGTGTAAAGAATCAGTGAATACATAGGTTTCTGCTTTCCTTGCTATAGGAAGATATTTAAGAGGTCTAAGTGTTTGGAAAATTAGTTTACGTGCAGGAAATGTTAGTCAGCATATGGCAGTGAGTAAGGCCCTAGAAATGTCCTGTGACCTGACTGTATTAATACATAATCTCACTTTCATGGTTGTTTTAGGATTCAGGCCATTCAATGGAGATTTGCTGCTGGTTGAGTATTCCATGAACCCAGGAACTGCAAACATGAATATCCACTCTGCAAGCCCCCTCAACTCTCAGAATATGGAAGAGGTAATTGACCTTGATGTTGTCTTTCCATGGGAAGGCAGCTGCCTCTCCTCCTTACTGATCCATTTCTTGACCAAGATTTTGTGTTCACGGATTGAAAAGAAAATAAGCAGAGAATAATATAGTGTTTCTCTCTCTCTCTCTCTCTCTCTCTCTCTCTCTCTCTCTCTCTCTCTCTCTCTCTCTCTCTTCCCGTGGGTTTGTGTGTGTGAGTGTGTGTGTGAGTGTGTGTGTGTGTGTGTGCTTACTTCCTCAAGTGTGTGTTTTCCTTGACGTTAGGCTGTTCCATGGACAACAGTAAGAAAATTGTCTTGGCTGTGAGAAAATTGTGGAGAAACTTTGAGTGCACTAGGTTTGAGGTGTGGTAACTTGCTGATGAAGGCGGGTCAGACCTTGGTTAGAACAGCCTGAGAGTGAGTTATAAGACAGGGAAGTAGAGTGTGAGGTTATGATGTGTCGAGGGATCTGCTGATTGGATCTGGGTTTCTGGGGGAGTGGAGGGCCATCTGAGGTGGGTTACATCCTTTCCTAGACTCATTGTCATCCTTTCTCATCATAGGTCTGTGTTACCAGCATTGATGGAAGAAATGGCATGGTGGAATCTACCATTTTTTTTACCCTCGATTCTCTCCACATACCTTCTGGGTATATACCAGGATTATACGACATAGTGGATGTTGTTGCTGTGGACACTATGCAACCACACTGTTCTTGGAGAGCAGTATCAATGACCCCACTGGAAATGGTGAACTAACCAGACCTTGTCATTCATTTTCAGACTTCTGTCTGCGGTCATGGTGTAATAAAATAGTATGGGCATGTAATCCAAACATCTGTGAGCTATGACTCTTTTGCCTTTCCAACGTTTTTTTTCTCTATGATAATTTAAATTTTCTATCTGCACTCCATTTGGTAAATATAGTGCTTATTTATAGATTTTCTTCCTATGATCGTGTACAAAATAGTCAATTCAGAGAAATGATAGGTCAGACTCAGGTCTACTTGAAACAAAAAGACTGAGCAGACTTTTGTTAGGTTCAGAGGTGGTGCCATGAAAATTTCTTTCAGATTGTTGTACTTCTGAGAAGTTGTCTGTCTTTCCTTCATCATTTTCTAGCCTTCAGAAGGAATCCTGAACCTGGTTGCCATCTGAGGTGTTAGGGGGGCCTACACTGGAGATTGAGGCTATCTGACCAGTTGCTTTATATCAGTACCTGGTACAGCCTTGTGCTTCACCCCTATGATCTGGGTCAATTGCATGCTCTTTAGGAATCCACTGTTGTCCTCATCTTTTAGAGGTTCAACCCTGTAAAAGCCACCTATCTTCCAGGCAGTGGATCAAGATTCAGAACTTTTACCATATACCCTTCTTTCTGGGTGTGACCATCCCTACACTCAGAATCCAGAACCCCAAGCTCCAATGTTTGTTTTACATTCTGCCTTGCCACCCAAGAGTTCACTCATGCCAAAGCTTCTATTTGCTCTTTTGCCCACAGACCACTAGAGGAGATCTCTCACCTCAGATGGCTTAAGGTTCAGATCCCTTGAAGGTTTCCTGTGCTGAGCCATCCAGTGCTCTTGTGTCCATGGTGTCAAACTCAAAGGTCATCCAGTCTCTAGAAGGAGGGGATGCTCAGACAAAGCCTATTTGATTATGTTTATCAGCAATTCACCACAACTGGTAACCCCACCATATTCAGAGCAGCCATAAACCTTCTTACCACCATTGTGGTAGCCACCACCCTGTTTGGGATAATTGCCAACATCTCCTGACTGTTATCCCACATCTTTTTTTTTTTTTTATTGCAGATGAATTTGGTATGATTTTCCAGGCAGCAACTGCTTGGCTGGTTATTCAAGCAACACACATACACTAATAATCTGGTGTGACTTGCTGATATCTTCCTTTCTAATGGGAGTCCCTAATTTAACCAAATCACATCATAGGGTCTCCAGGCCTCTCATCTTCCAGGATGAGAAAAGTGACTCTGGAGGAGTTAGGATGGAGATTGTGGAGTCACAACTAGAAACAGTATCGAAACAGTCTCCAGTTCTTCTACCACTATAAGACGAGTCCTTTAGAATGGTTATAAAGGATTCTGACAAACAGGAGACAATGTGATATAAGATCCCCAAAGTGCCACATATTAACAAAAGAAATTTTCCAGTGCTGACAGAGTATTCTTGAGCTGACCCTGCCACAGTTACTGTATCTTCAAGGATAGGTTCTGAGGAGGTGGGGTCATGTATGTAACTTTACCCTGCCCTGTTGCCATCATTTATACATGCTTTTGTATTTGTACTCCCTCTTTGTTCAGTTCTGCTCTTCTAAATATAAAATGCTGCTGAACTTGAGGCAAGAAGCCTACTCCATTACATGCTGGTGCAGCAAAGTTTCCTCTCCCCAACTGAAAATGGCTTCATAATTCAGTTTCCCAGAAATCCCAACAACAATTCCTCACAAGGAAGCTGGACAAGACAATAGGAAGAAAGGAGTTATAGGGGACTATCCTAATTTTACAAAATCCCTATTTTCTGTGTGTGAGTGTTTGACCTGCATGTGTTTAAACAGAACAGATGTGTGCCTGTGGTTTTAAGAGGTCAGAATAGTACGTGTAAGTGAACAAAAGGATAAATAACTCAGCAGTTAAAAGCACCTGTTGCTCTTGCAGAGGACCGGGCTCAAATCACCCATATCACGGCTCAGTATTTATGCATAACTATACAGGTTGAGAGAATCTGAACTCTCTTCTACCCTCAGTGCCTTGTGCTCCACGTGCCCATGCTCAGGGTTCATTCAGCCAATCAGCGCAGTCCCTGGGTGGGACCAGCTTTTCTCCAGCTCAAATCACAAAGAGTCCTCAGAGGACCCAGGGTCGCACTGCTGGAAACGGTTTGTCACCTCTGAGGAGCCGAGTTTGATAGGGTGCGGTTGTGAAGGAGCCCCCGTAAGTGACAGTCAGGGTGGTTGGACGGTAATTAATCAAGGTGTGATGGGGTGGGGCATCTCAAGCCCTGGCGGCCACTATGTGAGGAAAATCCTGGTTGGCGTTTCCCGTGGCCTCAGAGTAAAATGGAGGTGGAGTACCATCCTAATGGCAGAGGACTGAACAGGCCTGGGCCTTCGAGGATTGGGAACGCTTGGAGGACACACTCTTGGGGCCTCGGGACAGGATCAGAGAGCTGCCTGCAGGACTGGGGGTTGTGGGCGAGGAGCCGTTGGGTCCCTGGTGCTTGTCCTGTATGGTGTCCAGAGTCCATTAGAAACAAACTGAGGATTCCTCCCTCTTCATTGTCGTCTCTGTGGTGTGGACGTTCGGTATGGACGTTGGAGACAGGGCGGGGGATGGCAGGAATGAAGGAAGAGTGAATGAAAAACAAAAAGAGATGTGGCAAGACATTGAGAAGTCATCTGGGATGGATTCTAACCACTGATCCTCCAGTCTCAATCGCCCACCTATGAGATTATAGATGTGCACCACCAAGTTCAGCATTTTCTGTCAGTTTTACTTTTGTAGGATGGGATCTGCCTTTGTAGCTCAGGCTGACCTGGCTTGGGCTGGCCTTGAACTTACAATCTTCAGATGTTTGAAATTGTCAGCTTCACCCAATCCCCAGTTTCTCCAATATAAATAAGGCCTTTCTGTGTGGGTGGTGGTGGTGGGTGGTGGTTGTATCTGGAGCATTGGGTGTTTTTGTCATGAATGGACAGCTGTCATGCTGATTATTTTTCTGGATAGCACTGTGATTTTACATTAACACTGAGATACACACATGCAGAATTGCTCATGTTTTGTTGTAAAAGAATCTGTGGGAGATAGGAACAAACTTCAGATGTCCCAGAAGTTAAGAGCAAACACATTTTGATCATTTTTTAAAGGGGGGAGGACTCACATAGTATAGGTTGGCCTGGTTTTGCCTTTTTTAAGTTGAGAAATGACAGATTGTTAACTTTGGTTCAAAGAAGTTTTTTTTAAAGAAGTAAGTTAAAAAGGTTTTTAAAACACAGTTGGTAGGGAGAGGGACATGTTAAGTGTGATACATGGAGGAGATGATAAGGGAAAATGAGGTGTATATGCCACCATATTGACTATGCATACAAAATTCTGTGATAAAGAGAAAGTGTTTAAAAATGAATGTTAAAAAAGGGAATAATTGATCTTTTATTGTGCTAAGATAACTACTTGAGTTTTTGACATTTTTTACTATTTAAGTGAAACCTTTGGATTCAGATAACTGGAGTTTTCTTCTTCTTCTTTTTCTTCTGTAACTAAGAAGACATCTGAGTGTTTACCAATAGAAGAAGGGACCTTAAGAAAGTCATGGCAGTACCAAAGCAGGAGCGCTTAATACTCTTTGACTTTGATGATGAAGAAGATGATGATATAAACTTTACTGAGAATGCTCTTTCTGAAGGTAAACCATGTTATTCAATGTTGGCCATTGAGTGTGTCCTGTAGTTCATTGGACTTTTACCTAGCTACCTGAAATGGAATAAAACTTTGCTAAAGGTTTTCATATACATCATTTCTAATTTTATCTATAAGTATTTCTTCTTATAGCAGAGTCTTAGCAATGCAGGTAGTTTCTCTTGGCACTGTAGTCCCAGTATGTTGAGAAAAAATAACTTGCTAGGATTTTACCCCAGGAAAAGGCTTGAACAGTGTTCTTATAGAATGTTGGCAAACTGTGAATTTATTTTATAAAACCTGCAAAGAAATTATTTCATTTCTAAAGCTGCTTCATAAACTCATATGATCAATTCTTCCAGGGAAATGCAAATCGATAGTACTTTATTAACTATTACTAATATAGCATAATTTCAAATGTTCCCATTTCTTATTGTCAATACAGAAAAGAGCCCAGCATTTGACAAATAATAATAATAATAATAAATAATCTCTTATAACAAAATCTTAAGTAGGAATCAGGATGTTCATCTCATCCTCTCATCTGCGGGACTAAACCAAGGTGTACTACCCATCGTTGGCTTTGTTCTTGTCCTGCAGAACCATATGTAAACGACACAAGTATAGGCACATATCATACTCACAAAATCTATTGGACTCTTCATATTAGTTGGGTTTCTTGTAATTTCAAACAAAAAAACCTTTTTAAAGAATAAAGGTGTTTTACTTCTTGCTAAATCAGGGGTAAATTAGCTTTAGATGCAGTAGAATGGGAAACAGGAAGTATTACTTAGGTAGTATCCTCTAGACTTTGTTGCGATTACAAAATTAATTCTTTCAATCCTGTGGTTACTATAACTTTAGAAAATGCAGTGGTCTGAGACAAGGTTTCTCAATGCTACTGTTGAAAAATTCCTATAGAAAAACATCAATAAGTTACTTGTGGTCATTTGCTCATGTCTGAACAAAACACTGTAGTAGGAACATGGTTGAGTTTAGCTTTTCTTTCCTTCATTTTCTCCCTCCCTCCCTGCTTCCCTCCCTCCCTACCTCCCTTCCTCCCTCCCTATCTCACTTCCTTCCTCCCTCCTAACCTCCCTCCCTTCCTTTATCCCTCTCTTGCTCCCCCATCTCTCTCCCTCTTTCCCTCTTTCCCTTTTTTCCTTTCTTTGCTTCTTTTTCTTTTATCAACTTTATCCCTTTCTCCCCCGCGTCTCCAAGCCCACCAACATTTTTATGTCTTGAAACTGAGGCCAGGCCCCCCACTCCAAGATTTTTTTATGTCTTGAAACTGAAGCCAGGGCCTATTGCAAGGCAGTAAAAGCACACTATTGGTAAACCACAACATCAGCCCAGAAAATGGTTTACTTTTAATGTCTAGACCTGCAGTACAAGTCAGCCCCCCTACTCATATAATGTACAAGTGTATTAGTTACTCTTTATATTTTCTTCTTTCATTGCCTATAATCATCAATTTTTTAAAATCTAAGATCTGGGAGAAATGACCTTATCAAGTAACTTTGGAATGATAGGTCAGCACAGTCTTGGAAATTCTCAATTTGAGGTGCACAGGAAAGGTTGGTAGGAAGATATTGAAATGGCCACTGGTATATGAGTCAGGGATCCAGAACAAGTCTGGACTAAAGATACAAAGTTGAACATTCTCAGCTTCGATCCAATTTTAAACCATAAAAACTAGATGGAATCACTGAAGGACTAATTAAAGGTGTAAATGGGAAGTCGGAGGACAGGCTACTTGAGTACTTCATTGTTTAGAGTTCTGAGACTGAGAAGAAACTGGTAAAGAAGACAGACAAGCAGCCTAGTTGGTAGAAAGTAAACTATCCAATTAAAGGAACTATTTGTAAAGAAGAGACCATTACGTGTGCCATAAACTGCTTATAGGCAAAATAAGCTAGATTTAACAATGGGAAGTCATTGGTGCATTGCATAGAATGATTTGGTTGGAAAAGTGAGTACAAAACTAATTGGAGCCAGGTGTGGTGTTGTACAACATAAGTTCCAACACTTACAAGGCTGAGGCAAGTATATCTCGAATCTAGCCTGTGTCCAGAGCAGATAGCAAGACTGTCTCAAAAATAAAACAAAAACAATTTAAAATGGACACATTACAGAACACTAAGGGAAGACTGAGTAGTATTAGAACAAATGAATTAGAGGTTTTCAGAGGTTTTGTGTGTTTATTTGGTTTTTATTTGGTTTGGATTCTTAGCTAAGTGAAATAGCATGCTTATGTGGTATTGGAATAAGTTTTTATTGGCTATTTTGGTTATTTACATTTCAAATGTTATACCCTTTCCCAATCCCCCCCCCCCCCGAAATCCCCTATCTCATCTCCCCTCCCGCTGCTTCTATGAGGGTGCTCCCTCACCCACTCACCCACTCCGAATTCCCTGCCCTGGCATTCCCCCACACTGGGGCATCCAGCCTTCCCAGGACCGAGGTCCTCTCCTCCCATTGATGCCCAACAAGGCCATCCTCTGCTATGTATGCAGCTGGAGTCATGAGTCCCTCCATGTGTTCTTTCTCTTTGGTTGGTGGTTTAGTCTCTAATGAGCTCTGTGGGGTCCGGTTGGTTCATATTTTTATTCTTCCTATGGGGTTGCAAACCCCTTCAGCTCCTTCAGTCCTTCCTCTAACTCCTCTATTGGGGACCCTGTGCTCAGTCCAGTGGTTGGCTGCAAGCACACGCCTCTGTATTTGTCAGGCTTTGGCAGAGCCTCTCAGGAGACAGCTATATCAGGCTCCTGTCAGCAAGCACTTCTTGGCATCAGCGATAGTGTCTGGGTTTGGTTACTGTATATGGGATGGATCCCCAGGTGGAGCAGTCTCTGGATGGCCCCTCCTTCAGTCTCTGCTCCACACTTTGTCTCCATATTTCCTCCCGTGATTATGTTGTTCCCCCTTTAAAGAAGGATGGAAGCACCCACACTTTGGTCTTCCTTATTCTTGAGCTTCATGTGGTCTGTGAATTTGTATTGCAATAATTTTTAGACAAATGAATTATTTACCTTTTTTGGTCTGGGGGCCCTGAAGTGAGAACCAAGGGTTTCATACAAGTTAGTAAATAACTCTTAACACTAAGTTATATTCTCAGATAGTTCTTACTTTTCCTTTTAAGACAAGGTTTCACTAAGTTTCTTAGGCATTGCCTTGTGTTCCTCATGCCTTATCCTGCAAAGGATGTTATGACAGCCTGGTGTCAACTGGCCTGGCTAGAGAGTCAAATAAAAAATGAGGAGGATGTAAAAGCTGGATTGTTGGGACTGAATGGGCATGTGACAAGAATTTGTTAAAGTGCGGGTATGCTGGACCCTGAGAAATGAGAGCATAGACAGATATAGGTTGGTGAAGTGAGATTTGCCATTTTGTTTGTTTCTGTATACTTAGTGAAATAAGATCATCAGGTTGTGAAAATGTTACCACTAGGTAGTCTAGCTGGAGTTTTCCAGACATAGTATTTAACCATGTAAAAGTGAGTGTTGTAACTAATTATATTGTAGGCACTGAGATATCAAAGAATAAGCTATTACTTGACTCTAAAAATTTCTACTTGTTTTAACCTGCATGCTGTTAATGTCCAATATTTGGGAAGCTGAGAAAGAAGAGGCACAAGCCAGCATGTGGAACATACTGTGATGCTGTCTTGAATGTTAAATAATTCCTATTTAGTGACTAGTGGGATCATTATCCTGCATATTAATGAGTTTTAAAATTACTTAGACATGTACTTGTCAAAATAAAATGTTGAATGTATTCATTTTGAAGTTATTGCTTTTGAGTTCAGTATGGAATTATTATTTTGCTTCAGGGATGGGAGTGTAGGTTATAGAAATCGTGTTTACCTATAATATATGATGCCTAGAAGAACAACTAAAGTATTCTACAAAAACTCTTACTACATAAGCTTTCTTTTATATTTGTAGTATATTTTACAGCAACAACAAATGCTACTAATACAGCATAAAATTAAACAGAACCGGAGAATGAAACTAATTAGACAGATGGATATGCGTTACATACAGGTACATATCCAGAAGCATAATACCTCAGAAAATATGTGTATACTGTTTTTTGAAAGTTGATGAGACATTTTTAGTATAAAATTTTAACTGCTTTTCAGGTTGAATTGTTTCAGACAAAAATATTAAATATAGCTATAGTGTTCTACTTGTTTTATGATGATTATTCAATATAGGAAATGGCAAATTAAGAATTTTACCTTGACATGTACTTCTCATGCATCATATTGATAGCTGGTTAACACTTAAGTCATCGTTTTCTGTTTATCTGAGATCAAGTCTATGCATTATTTCTACATTATCTTCTGTATGTGCATCCCCAGTGTTTGTTGAATAGGAAATGCTGAGTTGAAATTATAGACCTTCAGTTTTTGTATTTAAATGTATTGTAGAAATATTTTCTGACATATCAGTTCTTCAACTGTTACACTGTCCAAACTAACTCTAACTCTATAGGCTACTTTATAATCATTAAAGATGGCCAAGAAAGACTACACAGTTGAGGATATTTCCAGATGGAGAGTTAAGCATATTACTAAATGTTGGTCTAAATATTAAATAGTTTTTTAAATTTATTTTTTATTGGATATTTTATTTACATTTCAGATGCCATCCCCTTTCCCATTTCCCCTCCCTAGAAAAGTCCTATCGCATGCTCCCTTTTCCTTTTTGCTTTTATACAATTTTTTAAAAATGTTAATGAAAGGCTTTATAAGTTTGGCAATGCTTAATCAGAAGTGTAACCCAATACCCAACCTAGATATATCAACTATCTTTCATTGGTTGAGACATGTGAACATCTGCCTCCATGCCCCCCCTTCTCTCTTTCATCACCTAGCTTCTGCTCTCCTCCTTCTCCTCCTCTCCTTACTCCTTCTCTAACTCTCAGTAATCCTCCCACCTTAGCTCTTCGTACATATCACCCTTTCTGTTAAAATAAAACTTTTCTCTCAAAATACAATTAGAGCATAATTATGCCTATTTGTACCAGTGAGGTACAAGATACTCCTAATACCCAGTCCATCATTTTGTTGACTAACCAGAACCTCTGTCATCTCTCCTAACTAAAACACTTAGTTCTGAACCTGGCTTTTTTCTTGGCTTTAGAATGGATGTCAGCTGGAAACCATCGACTCAAATTTTTTCTCTCAAAGTAAATAGCCAGGATTGGCTATGAGACTCTAAGTTTTCAATCCCATCAGAAATTCAGAATGACTGAAATTATGGGAAGCACTAAGTATAGCTTCTAAACCTTAGCCAATTTATAGAGACCGCTGAAAACCTGGATAGTCCCTATACTACAAAATGTTGGAGCATCTGGTCTTCAGCCTTCTGGCCCAGGATCATCTGACAGACCTTAGTGGTGCAGAATTATTAAGGGCTGATTAATCTGTCTAGGCAGATATAATCAGTCGACTATTCTGCAAGTGTGTCCTTTTCTGGACAGTAATTTGTCTGTAGATGACAAGAGGCAATTCTTGCCTAGTGGCTGTCTCACCATGACTGGAGTAAATCAAAAGATGCTGAATTTCTTCCTAGAATCCAAGACAGGAAGCTGTCAGGACCAGACAGGTCTCTAATCAAAATGAACATTAATACAGAAATGTTTTTAACTTCAATTCTGTGAACTTCTCATGTTTTGAAAACCAATTATTCATGTAAGGTAATCTGGAGTGTTGTCTTTTAACTCCTCTCAGGTATTTCTAAATGGGAGTTGCTATGAGGATGGGTTCCCACCATCCTCCTATTCCCGCCTCCCTGCTCTTGAAATTCCCCAACACTAGGGAATCCAAACTTTCAGGCACTAAGGCTGTCCACTTCCACTGATGCCTGGCAAGACCACACTCAACTACCTATACAGGTGGAGCCATGAGTCCCTCCCTTTGTGTTCTAGGGCTGGAGATTTTAGAATGGCTACTACAGCTTGTTTCTTAGGACCATTTGCTTGAAAAGTTGTTTCCCAGCCTTTTACTCTAAGGTAGAGTCTGTCTCTGTCACCGAGATGGGTTTTCTGTATGCAGCAAATGCTGGGTCCTGTTTATATATCCAGTCAATTAGCCTATGTCTTTTAATTGGAGAATTGAGGCCATCGATGTTAAAAGATATTAAGGAACAGTGATTGTTGCTTCCTGTTATTTTTGTTATGATAGGTGGAATTATCTTTGTGTGGCTATGTTCTTTTGGATTTGTTGGAAAAGGATTACTTTCTTGCTCTTCTGGGGTATAATTTCCCTTTTTGCCTTTATACATTTTTTAAATGTTAATCAAAGGCTTTATAAGTTTGGTAATGCTCAATCAGAAGTGTAACCCAATACCCAACCTAGATATATAAACTATCTTTGACTGGTGGAGACAAGTGAACATCTACCTCCATGCCCCCCTTCTCTCTCTTTCTCTCTCTCTCATCACGTA
This sequence comes from Arvicanthis niloticus, assembly GCF_011762505.2. Taxonomy (NCBI): domain Eukaryota; kingdom Metazoa; phylum Chordata; class Mammalia; order Rodentia; family Muridae; genus Arvicanthis; species Arvicanthis niloticus. The sequence goes on along the minus strand of NC_047679.1, from coordinate 113,565,462 downwards.
GCTTCACCCTTCCTTAACAGTGTAATTTTACCTTACATAAATCAAAAGATCACACAGTACAGGTCATTTTTTTCCTTTGGTGAATTCATGTCACATTACCATTCATCCAAATAAAATACACCTTGATGTTTTGAAGCTTACTAGAAATTTTCAAAATTATCTTACTGATTTTAATCTCTCTCTCTCTCTCCTATTCACACCTCTCTCTCTCTCTCTCTCTCTCTCTCTCTCTCTCTCTCTCTCTCTCTCTCTCTCTCTTTTGCTTTCTTGAGACAGGGTTTCTCTGTGTAGCCCTGGGTGTCCTGGAACTCACTCTGTAGACCTGGCTGTCCTCAAACTCAGAAATCTGCCTGTCTCTGCCTACCAGGTGCTGGGATTAAAGGTGTGCGCCACCACCCCCTGGCTTGGGATATTTTAGTCTTTATTCAGTTATTTTTTTTCTTTTCTCTTTTGAGTCAGAGTCTCACTGTGTTCCTCATGTTTATCTCTAGATTTCTGTCCTTCTAGAGCTTTCAGAGAATCTAGGAATCATTTGCAACTTTGCACAACATTTCTGCACCATTTAGACATTAAGAGTTCATTGAACTATTGTTTTGTAGAAATATTTTTGTCTCTTTAACAACATTGTACTCATGTCTGCTGTATTTCACTTCATTACATTTTATTCTTGTATTATTTACATTTTTTGGACATTGGAATAGATAATGAGCATTATTTGAATACTGATAAATTCTCACTTGTGAAAATGAATTTTGCAATTTAGAAATGAAGATGAAACATGGATAATAACTGAACTAGCCTTTTGTGTTTTAGATTTTGAATAACATGGCCAATGAAAATGATAATGTATTATGTAGTGCTTCATTCATTGAACTTAAAAAAGAACTTGCTGAGTATCAAAAGAAACAAATGATGGAAACTGTAAGTTATATTTTAACCTTGAAATGACATAATTTAACAGAAATATTAAAGTGTTTTATTTATTAAAATATGCATAACACTAAAAATTCATCATACTTTCTCTTTTTATGATACAGCAGCGGCAAGAGATTGCAAATATTCGAAAGTCTCTTCAATCCATATTATTCTGATGAGTCTTTGAAGAAAACTTGAACTTGTTTGGTACAATATAATTCTAATGGTAGCTGAAAAGCATTTCTTTTTATATTTTTTCATTTTTTATTTGTTATTTTATTTACTACCTCACAACCCCCCTAACCCATCCCCCACACCCTGCTTCTATGAGGGTGCTTCCCCATCCACCCACCCACTCCTGTCTCAACTCCCTAGCGTTCCCCTACACTGGGGCATCAAGCCTTCATAGGGCCAAGGGCCTCCCTTCCCATTGAGGCCCTACAAGGCTACCCTGTGCTACTTATGTAGCTGGAGCCATGGTAGAAATTTAAGTTTAAATAAAATCTTACCTGGCTCATGACTAGCAGCTAGTTTGCTGTGTCAAGGTTTTAACTCTGTTTTTAGTGAGATTTTTTTTCTCTCCAACAATGTGAATTCACTTTTATGACTAAACATTGTTTGTTTTGGCATCAGAAAATTCCTTATCAGTCACCGAAGATACAAAGTGCAATTGTAGAAGGTTAAATCGACATTTGCTTTGATTTGCTTTGTTTGATTTTTAAAACATGAGCTCACCATGCAACCCAGACTGGTCTCTCATTTCTGAGCTTAACCTCAGCCTGCAAAGTACCCACGATTTTTAAGTTTTAATTTGATGAAATCGATGTTGTGCTTATCTCAAAATTGAGCATATTTACTACCTCTTTTTTTAATGAAAAAGCAACAGCAAAAGGCTGCAAATTCTCAGAAGTCTTTAAAAATCTGTATTAATGTACTGTTCAACTGAAATGTAAAAAGTCATGTGACTTGCAGCTATTCTTCTGTAGCAAAGTTTCAACTTTTATTGTAATGATGAATTGTTTCTCTAATGCTGTCAAATAATTTTATCATCAATAAAGATTATTTAAATTCATGTGTTGGCTTCAGAATATTTTTATCATTCACAAAAGGTACAGAATACTATTATGGGTGTTAAATTGGGCATTGTATTATCTTATGCTGCAGATTTCTACCTTTTCTTGTTTTTGAGACAGAGTCAAATGATATTTCCCATATCAATATTGAACTCCAGGGCTCAACTGATCTTCACTTCTCAGCCTTCCAGATAACTAGTACTATAGGTGTGTGCCACAACACAACCCTTTTTACTTGAAGGAAAATATTCAAGAATCCTATTTTACATGCATATGCTCTTTTGTGTGCTTAGTAAAATACAAATCCAATTCTATGGAAACAAAATAGTCTATGATCCATAAAATTTACCAAATTGTGTCTAAGAATCACATAAATTGCCACAAGTGCCTGCATGCTGCCATGTTCACTACCATAATGATAATGGACTGAGCTTCTGCAAACCCAACTGAATGCTTTTCTTTAAAAAACAAAGTTGTCTAGGTCATAGTTTTTCTTCTAGGGACAAATGTCCTTGCAATTGTAGAAGAAAACCCAAGAAATCATATCTTCAAAGCAATCAAGGTATGGCTGAGTTTATCCAGAGTCTCTTACTGTACTGCTTACTGTTTTCTTGCTGTGATAAAATACCATGATCAGAGCAACTTCAGGAAGAGCATTTATTTGGGCTTATGGTTCTAGAAAAGCAAGAGGCCATCATGGCCGTGAGGCATAGGAGAAAGCAGCAGGTATGGTGACTGAGACAGGTAGCTGAGTGCTCACCTCTTCAAATACAGTCACAAAGCAAAGAGGCAGGATTAGAAATGCTGGTAATCTCTAAAATTTCCATTTCTTTCCAGCAAACTCCCACCTTCTAAACCTCTCCTAACAGTGCCCCCAACTGGGGACCAAGTGTTCAAATATCTGAGCTCATTACAGAAGTCACCATTCAAACCACTACATTGGGTGCGCATGGTGGTATATTGCATTAGTTCCAGCACTCTGGAGTCAGAAGCAGAGAAATTTCTACGAGTTCAAGGCCAGCCTGATCTTCAGAGTTCTAAGCCAGCCCCAGTTACATGGTGAAAACCCATTTTTAAAAAAAAGATTCAGGCAATGTTGTCATACAGTAATTCTCTATAGATCTTTCCATAATCACAAAAATATATTTACTAGTAAAATATGTATTTATTCTCTTATGTTTTCTTTAAAATTCTGGGTTTTTGTTTTCCACATATTTTAAAAATATCAGTTCTCTCATAAGTGCACTTTGTCAGGAACATAGGCAAACTTTGTGCTTTCCCACAATGTCAGAAATTGTCAAATAACAATAAAGTGATAAAATGTAGTGATTACAATGGTGGTATTTTGCCAGAAAATCGTCTTTCTTTGGCAATCTGGACAAGATTACAAAGGTTTTTTTCTTCAGTCTTAATCACTATTCCTATTTCTCATATAACACATCACAATCAATATGTAAATGAACAAAACTTACAGGTTACATATTGCATGAAAAAGGTTAAAGAGGCCGAAGGAGATTTTAGGGAGCTTTCAGAAATGAGATGTAAATAGAGTCTTTATTGAGAAGATTAGAACCTGAAACAGACTGTAGTGAAGGAACTGCTTCTGTAAAGTCAGGTGTTGTGGATCAGTGAATTTTCATCAAAGAAACAGTTCTATGTAGATATGCAGAGCAATAGAGTAGGACTTTCTCCCAGGTCAAGAATGGGTGGACTGTTTGAATGAGGGCCACAGGGGTAATCTGCAGGACTGGAAAAAGCAGGTAAGTAGACTTATCAACAACAAGGAATGAGCTCAGCTGAAGAGCCAGGGTCATTCTTTGCTTGTCCCTGTCAATCCATGACTAATCCCTCAAGTGTCAGAAAATAGGTCACTAGGGGCCATTGCTATCAAAGTGATAAGTTCACACCTCTTTATGAGGTTAAAATGAGGGAGTTGCACCTTTACTGGGTCTGGTGTGTCTGACAAGTTCTTAGGCCTGGTTTTCCTGATTATTATTTAAAAACTTCTCCAAAACTCATAGTTTCCATTCACTTCAGTACAGGTATAACAGCACCCCTCCTATGCCCAGGAGTAAATGCTGTTGTTCTGATGGGGAATCCTTGGTAAGGGGACAATCTCCTGCATGAAATTTTTATTCCACTTGCACTCACTGCCTCCTCTTATAGGTGAAAGCTATGAATAATCTTCCTGAGGGCAGTGAGCCATCAAAACTTGGCAGAAGGCTTTGTATCAAATGTGTCACCTCCATAACTGAAGACAACATCTATATCAGCAAGGACACGTTTTTCCCATTATGCATGTTTTCTGGAGGTAGGAGTTACAGCTTTCAAAACATAGAACAAGAAATATAAGTATTGGGCTTGAGGGTCCTTGAAACTGAAAGTAGGGTACAATACAGGGGGAAAGGGTAGTATTTTAAATATTGCCTAGAGCTCCTGTCCCCTGTGATGACCATCACCATGTGGCCATGTGGTTGTTTTGATTCAGTTGATTTTGTTTGCCAAGTAGCTTTTTAACTTTGGTTTTCCACATAGGGTTCCTCAAAGTTACCAGAAACTCTTACATATCTGAGAATTGTGCATGGGATTAGGAAACCCAGCCACTAAGCTTCTGGGTCCTGAGATTCTAGTCTTTGTGACACTGCCCCTGGATACATTCAAAATCACATCATTGACAGCATTACATAACTATAAGGGATTTATCTTGAATATATTTGCATCACATGTCTTTCTCAATGCCTGGGGAACACATCAGTGTAAAGAATCAGTGATTACATAGCTTTCTGCTTTCCTTGCTATAGGAAGATATTTAAGAGGTCTAAGTGTTTGGAAAATTAGTTTATGTGCAGGAAATGTTAGTCAGCATATGGCAGTGAGTAAGGCCCTAGAAATGTCCTGTGACCTGACTGTGTTAATACATAATCTCACTTCAATGGCTGTTTTAGGATTCAGTCCATTCAATGGAGATTTGCTGCTGGTTGAGTATTCCATGAACCCGGGCACTTCAAACATGAATATGCACTCTGCGAGCCCCCTCAACTCTCAGAATATGGAAGAGGTAATTGACCTTGATGTTGTCTTGTCATGGGTAGGCAGCTGCCTCTCCTCCTTACTGACTGTTCCCTTTCCTGACCAAGGTGTTGTGTGGTATGTTTGGCAGTGTAACTTCTGCCAGAGTGGACACATTTGTTTACTGATTGAAAAGGAAATAAGCAGAGAATAATATAGTGTTTGTCTGTGTGTGTGTATGTGTGTGTGTGTGCATTTGTGTGTGTGTGTGCATTTGTGTGTGTGTATCTGTGTATGCTTAATTCCTAAGTTGTGTGTTTTCCTTGACATTTGTGTGTTCAGTGGACAAGAGTTAGAAAATTGTCTTGGCTGTGAGAAAATTGTGGAGAAACTTTGAGTGCACTAAGTTTGAGGTGTGGCAACTTGCTGATGAAGGCGGGTCAGACCTTGGTTAGGACAGTCTGAGAATGAGTTGTAGAGACAGGGAAGTAGAGTGTGAGGGTATGATGGGGTGAGGGACCTGCTGATTGGATCTGGGTTTCTGGGGATGTGGAGAACCATCTGTGGTGGGTTACATCCTTCCCTAGACTCATTGTCATCGTTTCTCATCATAGGTCTGTGTTACTTGCATTGATGGAAGAAATGGCGTGGTAGAAGCCACCATGTTTTTCACCCTCGACTCTCTCCATACTCTCCCTGGATATACATCGGGTTTGTACGACATTGTGAACACTACTGTGGTAGACAGCATCCAATCCCACTACACTCGAAGAGTGGTGTCTATGACTCCAGTGGATTCTCTGTATTAACCGATCCTTCTGGATCACTGTCAGTGTTAATACTGGACTCTAATGCCTGGTTAAATAAAGTAGTATGGATGAACAAAGTAAATATGTTTGAAGTCAAGAATTTTTCTTTTGAGCACTCTTTTTGTTTTGCTGTTGTTGGTGGTGGTAATAATAAAATGGATTTATTTTTGGAAGATGACCTATGAATTCAAAAATGTGCCCAATTGGGTTTTGAATATAGAACAAAGAACACGCATCTCGGTCAAATTCACCATTGTCCATATGCAAGAGTATATATATTCTCTGCTGCCAGTGGAACCTCTTTTGTATGTTAGCAGTGACTTCCATATTAATGAGTGTTGAGTTGACTCTTTGTCCTGTCCAGCCGGACATTAAACAGGGGTCCGGGGAGATCAACTGAAAGAGAGCTGGGGGGAAGGGGCTAGCAGGCAAAGATGCAAAGAATGGTGACCTGTCTATAGGCTGATCAGATCGCAATTTTTACTTTTTCACACAGGTTATATACACAAAAAGGCAGGATGTGGGGAAGGGTATGACACAGAAATGTAGATGTTCAGTGGGAGTACAGATATCTTCCAGAACAAGGTTATCTGCTGGGTGAAGGTTCAGGGAACAGTCCACTGTGAGTCTGCCTATGATTCACCTGTCCTAATCTAAGTTGGTACTATCTACCAAGGTCGCCTATCTACAAGGTCTATGTCTAGAGCCTGGCAGCTATCTACCAAAGCTGTTTGTTTACAATAGCTTCTAGCCATCTGTTCTAGTGTTTTTCCACAGAGACCGAGACTTTGTGCTTGCAGGCATGTGGGTTAGGCCTGCCACTGTCTTCAGGCCTATGGCTGATTCCAGGCCTTCAGTGTATAGACAGAGATGCCCATGACAACTCTTTTTACATGAGCCAGCAGTTAAGGTAGTTCTTGGTAAATATCAGGGGCAGATTTTTAAAGACCTTAGTAAGCAAATTCATTGAATATTAGTATTGCTTTGCTATAATTTCAACAGTAGGGATTGAGTTGCTCAACATTTTATTAGGAACTCATTTGTTCACTTAAATGAGAATGTTAGCGTGTGTTAAAATCTGTTCTGTGGATGAATTTTTGTTATAGGAGTAATGAATCTGGCAGAAACATTACAACCTGTTGCTTGAAGTTCATATTGTTTTTCTATGGTAAAAGGTATCAGAATATCTCACATTTGTACTCCATTAAATTTCTTCCTTCTCTTGATGAAAGATAAATGCATCCTTGGATCAGTGGTCCTCGAGAGCTTAAATATCACTGGGAAGTCGTTTTGTCTTCAACTCTGGTGTACTGTCTTTAGTTTGAGCATGTTTCCTGACAAACAGAAAACAGTAGACTTCTTAAGTCTACTCTACCCTGTCCACCAGACAATTGTTCCTGCTCTGCCTGATAATGATGGGAGATTCCAGAAGTCTGTTGAGTTTGAACTTTGTCTTAGTGATTATTTCCACAAATTCTTTAAATCTTTCTATTATATTTAAATTAATCCAGTTGTGTCACACATGTGCATGAATGCACACAGACACACCACTTGTCACAGTGCTCATGTGCAGGTCTAAGGACAATCTCTGAGAATCTGTTTCCCACACTGTATGGGTCCTAGCAACTGATTTCAGGTCATCAGGCTTGATCAAAAGCATCCTTACAAACCTTCTCAACCTTAGTTTGTGTCTACCTAGACACACCCCCCTCCCCAACCCCCAGTAGCCACATCTGCCAAAGCAAACTTTTGCGGATTCTCTGGGACTCTAACCCTGGCACAGACATATTAATCAAACAAATTGATGTTTGTGCAAGTTTAAATATAAAAGTAAAATAACTAAGAGGAAATGTAAATGAAAAATAACTACCATGTATTGTCTGGAAGATACTGCCGAGGTTTGCAAGAAAACAGATGTTGCAAGGCTGCCTAAAATTTATTGCTGATGTGTTCCCTAAAGCACTGAACTAGTGTGGCTTTCTTCTTTAAAAACACTATACCTTTGAGCTTGGGCACTAAGAGACATTTCAGAGGCATGGACCTACTCTTGGCTATTAATAAAAGGAATGAAATACTTTTGCCTGGTTTAATCAGCATAGTTGTCAAAAACTGGATTGTTTTCACTTGAAGCCCCCAACAAGACCCCCATGAAGACCTCTTCATGGTCCAGGGGACTGACCCTCACTCCATGCCTTCCATCCCTAGCCAGGAAGAGGTTGCAGAGATGGTGCTACCTGCAAATGTTCCAGGATCCCCACTTGTCTCATGAGTCTGATGAGGTCTGGAATAGCTGCTGTTTTCCCAGAAAATAAAACATACTGAGTCCTGCTAAGATTCCCAGGAGGCAAGTCTATATACAGAATTCAGTTCTGGTTCTGGTTAAAGATTATCAGGCCCACTTGGGGATCCTTTAATTTGGGAAGAAAAACTTCCAGGGGAAGCTTTTCCCTAGTCCTTTGGCACTTAGTAGGGACACCAATAGTGAGGACATGGTCTTCTGGTTGGGTTTCTCATGGCATAGCTGGTTTTACTTTTGCTCAAAAGAATGGCTGGCCAACTATGTGTGTGAGTGATTGGATGCAAGCAGAGCAAGTTTGGCCTTAGCAGTTAATTGATTTCAATGCTGATAGTTCTGTTTTTCCTCCCTACACAGACCCTTTTCTGTTGTTGGTACCTAGGACAGGGGACCTGGGTTGTAATCTGCACTCCCTTGATTGAGATTCTGCCAATTTCTCCAGATTCTGCCACTAGGTGGTACTACTGTTGTTTAAAGCTTGTTTTCTCTTTTTGTCTGCAACAAAGAAACTCTCCTTTCCTTGCCAGGACCAGAAATTTATAGTATGTGTGAGCATGCACACGCCTACAAACACAAACACACACACACACACACACACACACACACAGGCACACACACACACACACACACACACACACACACAGAGGGGAGGGCAGACAGACAGACAGACAGACAAGACAGACAGACAGAAACAGAGAAAGTATCCTTTTCTTGTCAGGACTTGAATTTACAGTACACACAGTTTTCTCCTAACATTGTAACCACCAATTCCAAACTCTTACCCTCTAAGGGTCCAAAGAGGCCATGATTTGCAGAAGAATGACCCCCTGGACTCAAATAGTACATAAACACAAAGAGTGTTTTATTCTGAAGAAGTCCAGCATGCTGTGCTCTCCCATTACCAAGATAGAGAGGCCCTGACATGACCAATTTAAAGCACCTTAGTGGAATACTGGGGTAGGTGGGCTTTGTCTTACTCTGTCTCTACGCATTCCAGAACAGTTACCTGGGGCACTTGGGCTGGAAATTATTGCTGAGAAATCCCAGGGTGGGACCTACTACTTCCTGGGACAGGGGGCAATGACTTAGAGGGTGTTGCTCTTTCCTGATCTATGTTCCTTTTTCTACTTGTGATCTGTCTATCTCTTGGACCACTTTTTCTGATAAGCCCTTATAGACAACTCTCCTCCTGTCCTGGCATCTATCTTCTGTCCTTGTGGATACACCTGGGATGGTTCCCAGAAGCTCCTTTTGACTATTTACTTCAGAGGAAAGGGCTCACACTGAAGCAGAGGCAAGGATGGCTTTGGGTTTTTTTGTTTTTTTTTTTTTTTTGTTTTGTTTTGTTTTGTTTCATCAGTTGTTATGGATGCTGAAAAGCTATTAGCCTTTGAGGCAACTTTCCCATCTAAGCCCCCCTGATATGACCCCAATATGTGTGCTGGTTCCCAGATCTTGGACACTTTTCACTGGTACACTATGACTGGAATTCATAATGTAGCTTGAAGATGCAAAAATTTGTCTAAGACCACTAAGGTTCTTCAGAGCCTCTGAGAGTTTCCTAGGGCACTGCTCAAGTAGTTACAGGAAGCTTCCCAAATTTGCACCCTTTTGATCCACTGGATCCAGAAAATGCTAGGGCACTAACTGGCTTTTATTCCACAATCATCTCTGGATATGTATAGAAAAGCTCTAAAAACTAGAAGGTTTTGCAGGGATGAATAGCTCCCGACTTATCAAAAGAGACCACAAGTTTGCTTGTTTTTTTTCCAGTAACCAAGACACTAAAACCAAAAACAAGCTGCCTCCCAGTGCAGTCTAGTTTCCTTCTTTGCCCTCTGAACTCAAGCCTGCATTCCAATTGCTGTCTCCTGTCCATCTTTTGCTGTTTGGTGTCCAATCATGGAGTCCTGGGGAGGGTCACACATCTAAAGTATCTAAGGTTCCAATGTCCATACTCACCTTCTGCTTAGGGATAGAATGGGATTGGTACTTGTATTAAATCACAAGAAACACATTCTTTTGACCTGGATGCCTCTGAGTTTCTAGAAGAAAGCTAAGACTGACACTAGTCTCAGTAGACTTAAACCCTATCAGGCAGATGCAGATGTGTGTGGTGGTGGAGTCGGGTTCAGAGTTATCAACACTCTACACATAACTGTGTGTTTCCTGAATTCTATACACAACATGTAGGGACTGTGCCAGCACACATAGCCATATGTTTGGAGCCTAGAATTGTGAGCATTGGGCTTCAATGCCATTTCCTGGAATATTGCCTGGAATATTTCCATATTACACTGTACACGTTACTTCTGCTGTGTGCTCACAGAATCTTACTCCCAGAACATTGCAGAAAATCCTTCAGAAACAGGGATGTTGTACGTCACTATCCTACAAACAGAACAACTGCCATTTTCCTAAGGCCAGTTGTACCTGCTTGAGAAAAACCAGTGAGGCTGGGCTTGCTGACTGAACATTCATTCCTTCATAGGAGAGTGTAGGGAGATCTGTTGGTCCTTCAGCACTCCCCTCAGCTAGGGAGTGGTTAGCATATATAGGTTGGGGTATACTAGGTAAAGGCAACGTCATCTATGAATTTATGGGAACCCATTATCTATACTAGGTGAAGACTTTCTAGTGTGGCTTCTTTGGGGGTCACCAGCATTTCTGTCAGTAATGCCTCATTCATGTTCCATAAGTCTAACTTAGTGCAGTTTCCCCAGGGAGGATTTGACCTTTGAGGTGGGCTCAGATGATGCCCAGACCCCCACTGCCTCATCTTTTGTGCCTTGTTATTGATAAGAAATGTATTTATTCTAAAGCCAAAACCTAATTTTTTCGAGACAAATTTTCACTGTATAGCCTTATATGTCCTGGAATGTACCACTGCGAATCCTCATGTAAGTATCTGTATTCCCAATAGTCTTGGGCGACTGCTACTCTATAGACAAGGTGGACCATGAAATCAGAGATCCACTAGCCTCTGCCCCTCAAGTCCTGGGATTAGAGGCACCAGCTATCATGCCATGCCTCCAAACCTATACTTTACTCATAAAAGTTAATTAACATTGTAAGAAGAATTCACTACCGCAGGTCAACAGCTGTTTATTTAGAACTCAACAGGAATAGAGGTGCCACATTTTAAACAGTTAATGATTAAAGGTAGTATAAAATACAGTCAAATTATAAAGACATGTGTCTAAGGTAACAAGAATTACATCAACTCAGGTTCAAGATTTTCTCAAGACTCATCAGAATAACATTTGTATTTAAGGAAAACTAAGTATTTGGGTACTTCTTCTATTCCATGTTTTTAGAAATCTGTATTTAACCATCTGTAATTTTACTTTGCAGGAAAACCATTTGCTTTTTAAACTCACGTTGTACACTAGAAAGTACACTGTTCTTGTCCTTCTCCAAGTTCTCCATACCCTAAGGCACAAAAGAATGGTTTAATTACAAAACAGCTTTTCACCACAGGCTCTAAAGTTAAAAATTAATTTCCAAAATTAAGAATCTTTTCATATTCAAATACCATCTTCTATCAATTCCATCTTCATAAAACAACTGTACTATATAAACACCCAAATTTACACCATAAAAAATATATATGTATATGTATTACATGTGTGAACAAGTGAATCAAAGGTAATTACAGCATTGCTAAAATAGTACACTTTGCGTGAATTAATAATTTAATGAGAGGTTAAGGTTAGATAGAGTAAAAAAAAAAAAACATGCAGCTCCCTGTAACCCTGAAGCACAGCTCCCCATCACCCTGAAGCACAGTTGGAAACATAAAGAACTGGACACTAACTTAGACAACATGCTAAGATTCAGTCTGAAAAGCAGGGTGGGGACTGAGATTTATGTTAGTTGGTACTGTGTCTGCCTAGCATGAATGAGTCCTAGATTTGATCATTAGCGCAGCATAAACCAAGTAGTGGGACGTTCTTGTAATCTTAGCACTAGAGCGGTGAAGACAGAAGGATTAGGGCTTCATGGCTGTTCTCAGGTATATAGGAAGACAGAGGCCAGCCTGAGCCACGTTAAACCATACCTCTAAACAGAGAGGAAGGACAAAAGTATGTAGAATGAGAAACACTAGAAAACCCAGAAGTTTAATCAGTAAATATGACCATTTTGAAAATTTCTGATAAACATCTCAAATATCAGGTTATAGTTTATTTATTATGACTAACAGCATGAATGAAAATAATCAAATGCTCTGTATTATGAGATTGTTTTCAAGTATATAAAACAAAAACTACATTTTGGTACTTCTGCTTTCATTACAGGATCATGCTGTGTAGCCCAAGCTAGTCTGCAACTTCCCATCTTTCATTCTCAAGGCTCCCCACAACTGTATCATTTTCCTGTGCTACCATATCCACCGAACAATTAAGTGAATTTAACTAAGATGTTTCTTTTTGCCTAGTATTTAAGGTGTGCTGTTACATGTAGAGAGACTTTAAAAATTAGCACAGGTCAACAACCCCTTTCCATGTAAAAAATGTAAACAAATAATTCCAACACTCCATAACTAGAATGGAAATAAACCTATTTTTAGCTATAATGTAGAAAATGGGTGATTCCAACTAGATTGGTAAGACAATAATGCTTCAAAATAAAGGAATTAAAATATTCTAAAATAAATAAAGGAATTAAAAATATTCTAGAGAAGAAATATAACTAAAGAATAGAAGTACATAGCCTGCTGGATTAGTATAGAGCAATTCTGTAGAGAGCAGATACAGTAGATGGAAGGGATTTCATAGAATAGAGAGTTGTAGATCAGATATACAGAAGAGAAAGAAACAGCTTAGAAAGCTTACTTGGCAGACATATGGAATCAACTCTCTGCTGAATATTTAAATTGATTTTAGGCTAAAGTACTCTTCTGTGAACTTTGGACATAGGACTGAGAGGACTCAAGCTGGATCTTGTGGGGAGCTGACAGAAGGCGGCTATCATCCTTGCAAGCATCTTGAGCCATATACCCTGGCAAGAGACTTGATTACATCAGCCTACAACAGCTGAGCACACTCTGATAAAATCTTGCTTTAGATACTCAGGATTTTCCCTTGGGTGTGTGAGACTTAAAGGTGTGTGACTTAAGGGTGTGACTTAAGGGTGTGACTTAGAGATCAGATTTAGAGACAAGATGTAAGGGCATGATTAAAGGCATGACTTAGAGGATGGCTTAGAAGTGAGACATATAAAAGGAGAGAGGCAGACAGGAGAGTTCAGAACAATTTGGAGTAACAGAGAAACAGATTCTTAGGCACTTGACAGTACAACTTGGAACTAGGGATTAGGTTAGAGAGTACAACTTACAGTACAACTTGTAGTAGGAATTAGGCATTGAGGAAGAATGATTATTAGGTATTAGGCACTTGGAAGGGAGCCTGGAAAGAAGCTTGGAACTTGGAGGCACTAGAGACTAGGAACTAGGAACTCAAGACTTGGGACTTGGAGAAGAAGAGACTGAAGAATAAACGGGATTGAATCACACTCTGTCTTGTCCCATTCCTCGCATCTGTCCTCACTCTCATGCTGAACCCCGACCCCCAGAGAGGAGCAGCTCAAGTAAGCACTTCTTTATTCAACAAATACTAGGCAATGCAGGCTCTATCAACTTAGCCCCCAAGGCTTTGGCAGTACGGGTTCCAACACTGACAGAACAGTCGGAGACATTTTGGTCCCCAAAAGAGGGGTAGTGCAGGTCTCAACATTTCTGGCCCCCAACTGTGGGGCAGCTTGGGCCGCAACAGGATCTGACCTGAAAGCCTCCTCTGGGAACTAGCTTTCATGTTAGCAGGAAAGTTTCCAAAAGAGGGAGGCAACCAATAGTCCCATTCAGCTACAGTGAATATGAACTGCTAACACAGCATAATGACTTTAAAGTTGCAGCAGTGTCATGAACACCTTGGCAGTAACCAAAACTCTCCAATAAGACTGCAGACCTGCTCTTTGATATTTCTAGAAATTAATAGTTTTTGAAAGTGTCTCAAAACTACTGTTGGGACCTTGACTCACTAATATGCACATACAGGTAATCCTATAGTGCAACATTTAAAAAGATTTTATCATTTATTTATATAGGCATGTCTACGTGCATACACATGTGCATATGGGTGTTGAAGAAGGCCAGCAGAGGGTGTCCCATCTCCTTCAGCTGGAATCTTGAGCCCCTTGATTTGCTTCCTGGGAAGCAAATACCAGTTCTCTGACAGAGCAGCCAACAATCTTAACTGCTGACTCACCTCTACAGCCCTTGAATCTACAAATTTTAGCCCTCACCTTTTTTATTCTAGACTCACTTTTAAGATTTTAATATCATTCTGGCCATTGTAGTAATTCTAAAAGCTATTATGCCAGAAAATATCTCTATAATACATTTAGAAACAAAAGAAGTGGACAATCTCAAGTAAGCACTTCTTTATTCAACAAATACTAGGCATTCAAGTTCAAATAATTATGTTAAAATGATGTTACTATACTACACTTTGGATGTGTATACACATTTCTGATAGAAAGGCTCAATGTTTCCTGTTTTTTAATAATTCCTTGCCAAAATAGTGAAGAGATCTGCCAATTTGATTACTTCAGTCACAATCAATTAATTCAGAATAGGAAATAGATAAAGTGTTGAAATGTATGAAGAGAATGCATTGTGTTACAATATACAACATACCTTTAGGAATTTTTCATTTGCCTGTGTAAGTGCTTTCAGGCTGTGGCTCTGCCGAGATCTAATTTGTTGAAAATTCTTCTGTTGCTGATAAAAGGAATTCTACAAATATAAATGGAGAGTTATGAAATAACTAGTAAGTGTGAAGTTTGTTGCTCTTGATGCAGTTCTGAACTGCACTCATGCTAGATATAGTCTACAACTCAACAAGGACTAAAATATCCAATTCAGAAAAACACAATTATAAGTTAATCATAAAAGGATTCCTTAAAATGAATGGCTTTTTATAATAAATGCCATCAGCATTTTGTTTTGATATTTTTCATCACTTAGTTTAGGCAGTTTTTGTTGTTGCCATTAACCAGGAAAAAACATCTTCAAAGTCCTGGCATAGGAATTTTTAAAGACATAATCTGCATTGCACAGCATAGTAGGAGGAACTCTTGATCTTCCTGCCTCAATATTTCTAGTAGTTGGTATGCCATGCATACAACTTCAGTAATCTCTTGATGGTTTAATCTGATCTCCAAGGTTTAACAACCCCCTAAAATTAACAATTCTCAAGTCTGTATCCTTAACAAACGGCCTTCTCCTCTACTCCATCCTCACATACTAGTGGCTCACTTAACTGCTCCACTGAATGTCACAAGTGTTTCAGATGGAATATTTTGTAACTGGATTGGCCCTGCAACCCCACAACTGTTTCATTATAATCAAAGGATGCCTACACTGGAGACTGAGGCCATCTGACCAGTGCTTTATATCAGTACCTGGTACAGCCTTGTGCTTCACCCCGATGATCGGGTTCAATTGCATGCCCTTTAGGAATCCACTGTTGTCCTAATCATTTAGAGGTTCAACCCTGTAAAAGAAACTTATCTTCCAGGCAGTGGATCAAGATTCAGAACTTTTATCATATACCCTTCTTCCTGGGTGTGACCATCCCTACACTCAGGATCCAGAACCCCAAGCTCCAATGTTGGTTTTACATTCTGCCTTGCCACCCAAGAGCTCACACATGCCAAAGCTTCTATTGGCTCTTTTGCCCACAGACCACTAGAGAAGATCTCTCACCTCAGATGGATTAAGGTTCAGATTCCTTGAAGGTTTCCAGTGCCGAGCCATCCAGTGCTCTTGTGTCCATTGTGTCAAATTCCAAGGCCATCCAGTCTCTAGAAGGAGGGGATTCTCAGACAAAGCCCAGTTCAATATGTCTATCAGCAATTCACCACAACTGGTAACCCCACCATACTCAGAGTAGCCATAAAGTGCAATAAACTTTCTAACCACCATTATGCATAGGCACCACCCTGTTTGGGATTATTGCCTACAACTCCTGCCCTCTCCCCCACATTTATTTTATTGCTGATGAAGAGGTTATGATCTTCCAGGCAACAACTGCTTAACTGGTTATTCAAGCATCATACATACACTAATAATCTGGAGTGACTTGCTGATATCTTCTTTTCTAATGAGTGTCATAAATGTAACCCCAACACATCAGAGGGTCTCCAGGCCTGTCTAAGAATGAGAAAGGTCATCCTGGAGGAGTTTAGGATGGAGATTGCGGAGTCAAACCCTAATCAAAATTTCAGAGTTCACCCATAAATCCCTGAACGAAGTCTATGATCAGCTTGGTGATATTTAAAAACAAGACACCCATGTTGAACCAGAGGCCCTTGTGCAATAGTCCACAATGTTTTTGCCCGTCATTTGGCACTAGATGTTCACCAAAAGCTCCACAAGGTAAAGTGGTTCATAGGAATGAATACTGAATACCTCATCGACATCACCATCAAAGGGATTGCTAACTGGAAAGAGGATGTAAATAAAGAATAGGAAAAGTACTTTTTAAAAAAGCAAAAATGATGGTGGTCACATTGGGGACTGGAGAAAATCCAGAAACCCAGCAACCCAAAAAGAAGAAAAGATTCCCAAGAGGCTATTACAGAGGGACTAATGTTCTTACTGCAAGGAAATAGGACACCAGAAGAATGAATATCTCACAAAGAGGGTACCAGGAGCCAAAGATCAAATCTTAAAATAAAAAAAGTCTGCATAGCCACAGTGAAACAAAAGACCTCACATGGGGCTGAAGCTACCACTTGGGAGATAGACTGAGACTGAAAGTTAAGAGGCTCAATTTAGATCAACCCTCAGGAACCCATGGTCAAAGTAGATGTTGATGGCCAAACCATGAACTGTTATCTTGGACTGAGGAGCAATCATATCCATGGTAACTTCTCCCACAGGGAAGCTCATTAAAGACAGTATGACAATTGTGAGAGCCATTGGTACCATTAAGAAATATTGATTCTGCAAGCCCTGTGGCTGCTCAGCAGCCTGCAACTGTATTAGAGACCATTTTCATATGTGCCAATAGTCGCTGGTCCCCTCCTTGGAAGACACTCATTGTCAAAATTGGAGAACACTGTGATGATCATCTTGAATCCAAATGGCACCTGAGGATGTGTCTGGAAAGGCCCCCTTCTGATTTCTGTGGGTACACATGTGTTACACACATACGCATACATGGAAAACATTCATATATATAAAATAAAAAATCAGAATTAAAATAAATTTTTTGGAACAGAAATTCCTGAAGTTTATCAATTGAATGACCTCATTTTAATAGTTTGTGTTGTTGAGTCTTTTGTTAATTTTGTAGATTGCTCACTTGGTTTTGATACAGGGTATTACTGTTTTTTTTTTTTCATATTTTATTTATACTTCAGATGGCATCCCCTTTCCCCATTCCCCATTCCCCCCCCTTAGGAAACCCCTATCCCTTGCCCCCTTTTGCTTTTTGCATTTATACATTTTTTTAATAATAATGTTGATCATAGGCTTTTTAAGTTTGCAATTGTTCAATCAGTGGTGTAACCCACTGACCAACCTAGATATAACAACTATCTTTGACTGGTGGAGATATTTGAACCTTTGCCTCCCTGTCTCCACCCTCTTCTCTCTTTCTTCACCTAGCTTCTCCTCTCTTTCTTCTTCTCCTCTTCTTACTCCCTTTCTTCCTCTCAGTACTCCTCCTACCTTAGCTCCTCCTACACATCACCCTTCCTGTTAAAATGAAACTTTTCTCTCAAAATACAATTAGAACATAATTATGCCAATTTGTACCAGTGAGGTACAGGATAGTCCTAATACCCAGTCCATCCTTTTGTTGACTATCCAGCACCTCTGTCATCTATCCTAACTAAAACATGTAGTTCTGAACCTGGCTTTAGGATGAATGTCAGCTGACGACCATCCACTTAAGTCTTTTCTCTTAAGGTGAATAGCTATATGTTTTCAACCCCATCAGGAATCCAGAATGACTGAGTTAACTATAATTGTGGGAAGCACAAATCATAGTTTCTAAAACTTAGCCAATTTATAGAGACCTCTGAACACCTGGACACTCGCTCTACTTCAAAACGTTGGAGCATCTGTTCTTCTGCCTTCTGGTCCAGGATCATCTGACAGACCTTAGTGCTGCAGAATTATTAAGGGCTGATTACTCTGTTTAGGCAGATATAATCAGTCGACTATTCTTCAAGTGTGTCCTTTTCTGGACAGTAATTTGTCTGTAGAAGGAAAGTGGCAATTCTTGCCTAGTGGTTGTCTCACCACAACTGGAGTAACTCCAAGGATGCTCAATTTCTTCTTAGAATTAACATAGGAAGCTGTCCGGAGCAGACAGGTCTCTAATGAAAATGAACATTAATACTGAAATGTTTGTCATGTCAATTCTAAGGATTTCTGATGTTTTGAAAACCAGCTATCCATGTAAGGTAATCTGGACTGTTGCCTGTTAACTCCACTCAGCTATTTCTAAATAAAACATAGAGAACACCCTTATAATAAACTCCAAGTCATGAATTTGCTATAGTCCCTTAACTCACAGGCTGACCATCTCAAATCAGTTAAAAAAGTTAAAGAAGGACTGGGTCTAAGCTTTGTATTCCTAAGTGTGTTATACTGGTACAATGCCTATGAGAGTAACAATATTCATCTCACTCTTATATCACTAAGAAGCTCATGCCAATGAAAACCTTAAAATTTGTAAACAAATAAGTTGGTGCCATTTAAGAATTTATATCTTCATCTTGATATTAATTATACAGATTTCTACTAATAGGTTATGGCTATGCAATAAACCCTAGCTAATCCTCTCTATTCTGACAAAGCCACTACTTTTCCCTAGAGAGACAGCCCAACATTTACCACCTTAGTCCCCATGCCCAGGGAATAGGGGTGCTGACTCATCATCAGCTTCTTCAAGCTGATTATGGGCGTTGAGATATTAGAAGAGGAGTGGGGAGGGGGGAAGAGCATATTGACAATCCTCTGATGCTGTGTCTTCGCTGCCTCCAGAAGGAATTCACGGACCTCAGAGGTTTGAGCAGGTCTGCCCAGCTTGCTTGTTGAGTAGATACACCAAGGCTGATCATTCTGCAATATACAATTCTCAAAACAAATTTTAGTATCAAGATAGTTTTTTTTAGAAGAGGGCTGACATTTTATTAAGAATGTTTGTTCTAACTGCTTTTCTATTTTTCCCCTCTTTTATTGGATATAATATTTACATTTCAAATTTTATCCTCTTACCATATTTCCCCCACCACCCAGGAACCCCTTATCCCATCCCCCCTCCTCCTGCCTCTATGAAGGTGTTTACCCACCTACCCCCAGCCTCCCTCCCCACCCTCAGATCCCCCCCCTCAGTGCTCAGCCTTCAGGGTACTAATTATCTTGTCTCTCACCTATGCCCAACAGGGCCATCCTCCCCTACATATACAGCTGGAGTCATGTGTCTCTCCCTATGTGCTCCTAGGCTGGTGGTTTAGACCCTGGGGAGCTCTGGCTGGTTGGTATTGTTGCTCTCCTCACGGGGCCACCAGCCCTTACGGTTCACAGTTCCTTAAATTTACTCTCTAACTCCTCCATTGGGAACTTTGATCAGATTAATGGATAGCTGTGGGTATCTGTCTCTGGGTATGTCCGACTCTGAGAGACCTCTAAGGAGACAGCCTTATCAGGCTGCTGTCAGCTTTCCCATCCTGACATCCCTATCAGCGTCTATTTTTGGTGACTGCCTATGGAATGAATACCCAGACGCAATGGTCTCCCTACAACCCCCCCTTCAGATTCTGACCCACACTTTGTCTCCATATTTGCTCCCTTGGTTATTTAGTCACTCCTCCTAAGAAAGACCTAGGCATCCTCACTTGTTCTTTCTTCTTCATGAGCTTCATGTCGTCTGGTAGTTGAATCTTTGTTGTTTCAAATTTTTTGGGCTAATCTCCGCTTATCAGTGAGTAAATACCATGTGTGTTCTTTTGTGATTGGGTTACCTCACTCAGGATGATATTTTCTAGTTCCATCCATTTACCTAAGAATTTCTCGAATTCATTATTTTTAATAGCTGAGTAATATTCCATTGTGTAAATGTACCACATTTTTTGTATCCATTCCTCTGTTGAAGGGCATCTGGGTTCTTTCCAGCTTCTGGCTATTATAAATAGGGCTGCTATGAACATAGTGGAGCATATGTCTTTGTTATTTGTTGGGGCATTTTCTGGGTATATACCCAGAAGTGGTATAGCTGGGTCCTCAGGTAGTGCTATGTCCAATTTTCTGAGGAACCGCCAGACTGACTTCCAAAGTGGTTGTACCAGCTTGCAACCCCACCAACAATGCAGGAGTGTTCCTCTTTCTTCACATCCTCGCCAGCATCTACTATCACCTGAGTTTTTGATCTTAGCCATTCTGACTGGTGTGAGGTGGTATCTCAGTGTTGTTTTGATTTGCATTTCCCTGATGACTAAGGATGTTGAGCATTTCTTAAGGTGCTTCTCGGCCATTCGAGTTTCCTCAGTTGAGAATTCTTTGTTTAGCTCTGTACCCCATTTTTTAATGGGGTTATTTTGTTGTTTGGCGTCTAATTTCTTGAGTTCTTTGTAAATATTAGATATTAGCCCCCTATCAGATGTAGGATTGGTAATGATCTTTTCCCAATCTGTTGGTTGCCCTTTTGTCTTGTTGACAGTGTCCTTTGCCTTACAGAAGCTTTGCAATTTGATGAGGTCCCATTTGTCGATTCTTGATCTTAGAGCCTAAGCCATTGGTGTTCTGTTCAGGAACTTTTCCCCTGTGCCTAGGTATTCGAGGGTCTTCCCCAACTTCTCTTCTAATATTTTCAGTGTACCTGGCTTTATGTGAAGGTCCTTTATCCACTTGGAGTTGAGCTTTGTGCAAGGGGATAAGAATGGATTAATTTGCATTCTTCTACATGTTGACCTCCAATTGAGCCAGCACCACTTGTTGAAAATGCTGTCCTTTTTCCACTGGATGAATTTAGCTCCCTTGTCAAAGATCAAGTGACCATAGGTATGCGGGTTCATTTCTGGGTCTTCAATTCTGTTCCATTGATCGTCCTTTCTGTCTCTGTACTAATACCAAGCAGTTTTTATCACTACTGCTCTGTAGTACAGTTTGAGGTCCGGAATGGTGATTCCCCCAGAGGTTCTTTTATTGTTGAGAATAGTTCTCGCTATCCTAGGTTTTTTGTTATTCCAAATGAATTTGTAAATTGCTCTTTCTATCTCTATGAAGAATTGATTTGGAATTTTGATGGGTATTGCATTGAATCTATAGATTGCTTTTGGCAGGATAGCCATTTTTACTAAGTTAATCCTGCCAATCCAGGAGCATGGGAGATCTTTCCATCTTCTGAGATCTTCTTCAATTTCTTTCTTCAGAGACTTGAAGTTCTTGTCATACAGATCTTTCACTTGCTTTGTTAGATTCACTCCAAGATAATTTATTTTATTTGTGGCTATTGTGAATGGTGTCATTTCCCTAATTTCTTTCTCTGCCTGTTTATCCTTTGAATAGAGGAAGGCTACTGATTTGTTTGAGTTGATTTTATATCCAGCCACATTGCTAAAGTTGTTTATCAGGTTTAGGAGTTCTCTGGTGGAAGTTTATCTGCTCCTCATTTATCTTTGGTACCTGGTATCTATCTAGAAAATTGTCCATTTCCTCCAGATTTTCCAATTTCGTTGAGTATAGGCCTTTGTAGTAGGATCTGATAATTTTTTTAAATTTCCTCTGTTTCTGTTGTTATGTCTCCCTTTTCAGTTCTGATTTTATTAATTTGAATGCTGTCTCTGCGCCCTTTGGTTAGTCTGGCTAAGGGTTTGTCTATCTTGTTGATTTTCTCAAAGAACCAGCTCCTGGTTTTGTTGATATTTTGTATAGTTGTTTTTGTTTCGACTTGGTTGATTTCAGCCCTGAGTTTGATTATTTCCTGCCGTCTACTCCTCTTGGGTATACTAGCTTCTTTTTGTTCTAATGCTTTCAGGTTTGCTGTCAAGTTGTTAATGTATGCTCTTTCCACTTTCTTTTTGTGACCACTTAGAGCTATGATTTTTCCTCTTAGTACTGCTTTCAATGAGTCCCACGTGTTTTGATATGATGTGTCCTCATTTTCATTTAAATCTAAAAAGTCTTTAATTTCTTTCTTAATTTCTTCCTTGACTAAGTTATCATTGAGTAGAGCATTGTTCAGTTGCCAAGTGTATGTCGGTTTTCTGTTGTTTTTGTCCATGTCAAAGACAAGTCTTAATCCATGGTGGCCTGATAAGGTACTGGGGATTATTTCAATCTTTTTGTACCTGTTGAGGCCTGTTTTGTGACCAATTATATGGTCTATTTTCGAGAAGGTACCATGAGGTGCTGAGAAGAAGGTATATTCTTTTGTTTTAGGATGAAATGTTCTATAGATGTCAGTTAAGTCCAACTGGTTCATAACTTCTGTTAGTTTCATTGTGTCTCGATTTAGTTTCTGTTTCCATGATCTGTCCATAGCTGAGAGTGGGGTGTTGAAATCTCCCACTATTATTGTGTAGGGTGCAATGTATGCTTTAAGTTTTAGTAAAGTGTCTTTTATGTATGTGGGTGCCTTTACATTTGGGGCATAGATGTTGAGAATTGTGAGTTCCTCTTGGTACATTTTTCCTTTGATGAATATGAAATGTCCTTCTTTATCTTTTTTGATTACTTCTGGTTGAAAACTGATTTTATTTGATATTAGAATCGCTACTCCAGCTTGTTTCTTGGGACCATTTGCTTGGAAGATTGTTTTCCAACCTTTTACTTTGAGGTAGTGTCTGTCCTTTCCACAGAGGTGCGTTTCCTGAATGCAGCAAAATGTTGGGTCCTGTTTACGTATCCAGTCTGATAGTCTATGTCTTTTTACTGGAGAATTGAGTCCATTGATATTAAGAGATATTAAGGAAAAATGAGTGTTGTTTCCTGTTATTTTTGTTATTGGCAGTGGAGATATATTTGTGTAGCTACCTTCTTTTACGGTTTTTGGAAGATTACTTTCCTGCTTTTTCTAGGTTGTAGTTTCCCTCCTTGTGATGGAGTTTTCCACCAATTATCCTTTGAAGTGCTGGGTTTGTGTTGAGATACTGTGTAAATTTGGATTTGTCATGGAATATTTTGGTTTCTCCATCAATAATGATTGACAGTTTTGCTGGGTATAGTAGTCTGGGCTGACATTTATGTTCTTTTAGGGTCTGTATGATATCAGTCCAGGATCTTCTGGCTTTTATGGTCTCTGGTGAGAAGTCTGGTGCAATTCTTATAGGTCTGCCTTTATATGTTACTTTGCCTTTTTCCCTTACTGCTTTTAGTATTTTCTCTTTGTTTTGTACATTTGATGTTTTGACTATTATGTGGCGGGAAGTATTTCTTTTCTGGTCTAAACTATTTGGAGTTCTGTAGGCTTGTTGTATATTTATGGACAGCTCTTTCTTTAGGTTAGGGAAGTTTTCCTCTATAATTTTGTTGAGGATATTTACTGGTCCTTTAAGTTGGGGGTCTTCCCCCTCATCTATTCCTATTATCCTTAGGTTTGGCCTTCTCATTGTGTCTTGGATTTCTTGTATATTTTGGGTTAGTAGCTTTCTGTATTTTGCATTTTCTTTGACAGTTGTGTCAATGTTTTCCATGGTATCTTCTGCACATGAGACTCTCTCTTCCATCTCTTGTATTCTGTTGGTAATACTTGTGTCTATGACTCCTGATCGTTTTTTTAAGTTTTCTATCTCCAGGGTATTCTCCCTTTGTGATTTCTTTATTGTTTCTACTTCCATTTTTAGATCCTGCATGGTTTTGTTTAATTCCTTCTCCCGTTTGGTTGCATTTTCTTGCAATTCCTTAAGGGATTTTTGTGTTTCCTCTCTAAGGGTTTCTATCTGTTCTTTAAGAGTGTTATTTATGTCTTTCTTAAAGTCCTCTATCATCATGAGAAGTGATTTTAATTCTGAATCCTGCTTTTCTGGTGTGATGGGGTGTTCAGGGCTTGCTCTGATGGGGGAACTGGGTTCTGATGATGCCATGTAACTTTGGTTTCTGTTGCTTGCGTTCTTGCGCCTGCCTTTTGCCATCTGGTTGATTCTAGTGCTACCTGTACTTCTGTCTCTGATTGAAGCCTGTCTTTCCAGTTGTCTCCCTTGTGTTTGGTCTTCTAGGAGTCCAGATGTCTCTGTGATTTTTTTCCAGCTGCCCTGATTACAGTGGTATCTCTAGGATGCCTCAGGATATGGTGCCTCCAAGGTAGCAGTCCAGCTAGATGTCTGCTGTTCTGGGTACAGTGTCTCCCCTTGGATATCTCAGGATATGTTGTCTGACACTCTGAGTTCAGTTGTTCCTCTGTGGCTCTGGGTTGAGTGGACCTTCCAGTATGTCTCAGGCGGGATCTGGGGTCCACACAACTGCAGACCTGGTAGAGGTCTGGTCAGTGCCTCAGACCCGGGAGATGGGCAAAAGGGGGGTGGGTATTTTCCTATTATTTATTACTATGGGGATATTTACAAAGGGTCTAGTATCGCTCCCTGTTACATTTTGGCTCTCACTGGGCGCACATTTCCTCTCCATCTTCCGTTGTTTAGGGGAGCATTTCTGAATCGGGGTGCTGTTGGCCCCCTTTTTTCCTAAAAAAGTATTCTTTCTCCATGAGTTGACCATTTTACCAAAAGTTCTTTGGTATGGTCCCCTATTCAATGGAGGTCTAATGTTCATGCCACTAGTCCTTTCAAATGGTTTGATTTGTTTCTTAATATTCTGAAATGGTCTAGGTCTGGGTTTCTTTATTGGTTTGGTTGTAGCATTAAATGACACTACCCGTTCTGCCTCCAATTCTCGGAAGCTTTTGAAGAACTGGATCATGTCTGCTACTGTATTGCATCCTTGTATGCTGCCTGTCAAGCTCATTCTTAAGTGTGGTGGTGCCCCCTTTATTATTATTTTCTTAAAGGCTGGTAGCATTGGTGATGCTTGTGGGGTAGCTGCCTGGTTATATATGAACCATAATATTCCTAGCTTCCTGCAGATGGCTATAGCTTCTGCATAAGTGTTCCATTTCCCAGCAGTTTCAAATTGAGTTAGGTCTAAGGTAGGAAAGGCTAGTCTCCATGCTGCTGTTATCCAGTCCATTAATGGATATGTGTCTCCCTTTGATGTGTCTAAACAGTGCTTCAAAGCCTCATAAATTGACGGGTTCTCTATTATTCCTTTTACTCTTCTCATTTCCTGCTCATGTAGCATGATTGTGTCAGCCCCCTTTTCCCACAATCTAACCATAAATTGGGCATCCTTCTGCCCATTTTGGGCATAATCCCGTCTAATGTCCGATAACTCCTGTGGGTTAAATGGACGTGACTCCGAAATTTCCACTCCCGGTGTATGTCCTTGGGGCTGTTCTGGGCGGGTGGGTGTAAATGGGTTGAGGCTTTGTACCACCCTCCTAATTAGTGGAGTCTTTTTGGTAGTAGTAATTACCGGGAAGGATAAGGTGGGGGAAGGTTCGGGGTTGATCAGGTCCCTCTGTTTCCTCACAATATTCATGGCTAGCCTTTTGCCCATTAGTCTGTCCTTATCAATGTCTTGCACTGTCTTCATTAATAGAGCAGGTATTTCCTTTTTAGGCGCCTTTTCAACCAAAGGTTTCACAATTTCTGGACTATTCAGGTCTATTTTTACATCAGTAGCACTCATGCCTATCCTGCTCTCCACAGCTTGTGCTGTCTCCATCCATTTTACTTCTTCCTGACCTACTGGTTGTTTTCCTGTCACTGGGGTTATTTGTATTCCTCTTATCTTTTTTACTAAGGATTTCATTTCCACAATTTATCTGCCAGCCAATATAGTAACTTAACTTCTTTCTTTTTCAAATACCAAGACCAGTTTCCGACTGCTCGAGCTTTAATTAATTTTTCAAATTTTAAATCAGCCCTTCGCTCAATTCTTTTAGAGAGAAATTTCCACATGGATTGGGGTTCTCGGAAGCTCTTCCCCTCACTGCCCTAAGCTCTTCCTCCTGTTACAGAGTTGGCTTCGGGGTGGCTGGTTAGCTCGGTACTTCCGCACCCTTTAGGGAGGGTGGTGTTTTCCCAATCAGGCTTTCCCCTCACTTCCACCAACTCTTCCTCCTGTTACAGAGTTGGCATCAGGGTGGCTGGTATGGCCTGAAGTTCCGAGAAACCCTCTCCTCAATTTGGTTTCGGTTTTTTCTATATTTCTAAACCGAAAGATGTCCAATAATAAATTCAAAATTCAAAATAAAAGAATCTCAGGCTTAAAATAAACTATATACATCAGTCTAAGACTGCTTGCCTGATATCCCCCTGGCTGACTACGCCAACTGTCGTGAGCACTTATTCCCCTAGACTGCCAGTTGGTTCTGACAGGAGGTGCCCTTGGGGGTAGATAATAAGGCAACGAAAAGCCGTCAGACTGGTCTTCTAATGCTTTAATTCCACACTCGGGGTCACACACAATTGTTGTGGTTGAGGAGCGGACCTCCTCTTCCACTATCACACACAGACAAAGGAATGTAACTGCTGTGGCTAGTATTCCTAACAGAAGGATAGATAACATGTCATTACAAGACCTGACCAGCTCGTCTCAGGCTTGGGCTCGATGTCTCTCGGGATCACCTCTTTGCATTCAGCGAGTCTTGCTCCGATGGCTCGGGTCAGTTCTCTGGGCCCACTGATGATCAGTTGGTGGTCTGTATCTCGTTCATCCACTCGTCTGGCTGGGTGGGGTCCAGACCGGCGTGGAGTTCACAGGCAGGTCATTTTGGGCCGACTTTCCTTCTCTGGTCAGGGTTCTTATACTCTATCCTACCCTTATCCATCCTTAACACTTTACTGCAAACGTCACACTTAATCTATACGCAGGGCTCTTCTGCTGGTTATCTCCTTCCAGCCTTGGCTGGTCTGGTCTTATCTTTTATCCTGGATGTCAGCTGCTTCTCCTAGCTGCTTCTCCTAGCTGCTTCTCCTATCCTGGCTGTCAGTAGCTGCCTTCCATGTTCACTACACCAATTTTCATAGGGTACCCAAAAGATGTCATGGCCCTGAGAGATCAGGAAGCATTTTTGTCCTTTCTCCAGAAGTGTGGTGGTGGTTTTTGATTGTTTGGTGGGAGACAGATTTTTGTAGTCATTTAAAGGGATGTTGGTTACAAATTGCTAATGGTCTTGGTCAGGGGAAAACAATATAAAGGAAGTTAGATTAAGGGATCTCTTTCACTTTCTTTTTCTTTCCTCTATCCCTATTTATCTCTTATGTAGTATGTAACTCGTTTATCAATGTAATGTAAATTCTAGTCCCTTTTTAAGCTACAACTAAAAACTGTTTAGGATAATTTAGAAATGCAAGTGTATTGTCAATCAAATTTATGGTTATGTTAGGTACCGGTTTAGTTAGTTACAGAAATAAACTTTATTTAGCCTCCAGTAGATGTTTTCAAAGGTAAATGCAAAATACATAGCTAGAAACAAGTAATATTTGTCTATAAAGATAGACTCTAGGTAGATATATGGTCATCAAACACTTCAGAGATCAACAGAACATGGCATTTAAGATGTTTCAATACCATAAGGCTTTTCATGACAGTGAGACATGTCAGTTCCTGGCAGCACCTCCATGCTACTTCAAAAAAGACGACAGGCACATGAAGTTTACTTGTTTGTGTCAAAGCTGCCACTGGGCAAAAAGCTGCCCTTGCCTCTACAACTAACAGCATGCTGTAACAACTGTGGACAAGCAGGACACTGCGAAGTCAACTGATGAACTCTGCAAAAACAATATAGGGCAGTCCTTCAGCAATTTCTGCTTCACAGAGAAGTCTGTCAGATGTTTCCCTCTGCTCCTCTCCCTCTCCCTCTGCCTCTCCCCCATCTCACACACACATACAAACACAGACACACACAGACCCACACACTATGTCGGGTTCTAACAACAATGTTCTAGTGCTTTTTAAAATTATTACATATGTACAGATAGTTTTTGTGGTTTTTTGTTGTGTTTGGTCTCACTGTGAGGTTTTGGCTGGCGTAGAAGTGAGAATGCAGAGGAGCTGAGCCTCAAATGCACAGAAACCTCTTGCCCCTGTCTCCAGAGAGCTGGCATTAACAGTATTGACAGCATTGGCCACCATTTCCAGCTTGTAGATGTGTATTTACTTGTAGATGTGGCCACTACTTGAATTCCTGGTGTGGGATGGGCCAGGAGAAGGTTTTGGAACAAATATAACTGAAATTTTTCACGGTTGTGAGCTACCTTGTGGGTGCTGGGAACCGAACACGGGCCTTCACTAAGGGCAACAAGTGCCTTAACTAGCCAGCCTCCTGGCTAGTGCTTATATCCATCACCAAGCATGATTTTTACTGGGCTGAGCAGGTATGAGAGTTCCTTCCACACCTCCTACAACAAACTCTCGACCCTCTCATGAAAATGTAGAAAACAGCTAGAGCCCTTAAAACCACACTGAGTATGCAAGGATGCAACTGCAAGCAGCTTTTCCAGAGGCCTTCCTGTTGGTGTATTCACAATGGGTGGGTGGGACCAAATGTCCAGAGCCAATGACATAAGCAGTGACGTACACATACCATTGTCTCTCATTGGCTAGGCAGTGGAAAGAGGTGGGATCTCCCCAGACAGAGTTTTTTTTTTTATAAGGGAAGCTGGCAGCAGCCAGGGAGGGATCCTGTCCCTGGCTCTCCTGAGGACCTCCATTTAGCCATTCATTATCATCTCACAGAGGCTGGGAAACTCTCATCTTAAGGGTCAGACAAAGGAAGAGTACTGAGTCATCTGAAAGCCGTGGTCACTGCTCAGGTTGGTGGCGATCCCAACATTGTACACCTTGTACCACCTTGTACAGTGGATGCTTTCATGGGAAGAACATGTCTGAAGAAACATCGCAAGAACATCATATAGGTAATCTGGGAACACCCACCCTTCCCCCCCTTCAATCCCCACCCAAGGAGACTCCTCAGAAAGGCTTTCCTCCACCTTAAGTTGCGGTGGGGCACAAAGAGCCGAGAGGGACCTGCTGCCATCCTGAGTGGCCATTGAGCAAGAGGATGTTCCTGAGTTTCCAAGTAAGGCCAGTACTGAACTGTGCCCCAAGCTCCTGTGGTATGCCAAATCAGGAGGGTGTTTGGACCAACTCACAGAACACGTGACACAAGTCTTTTTGGGCTGTAATGTCCCTGCCTTCGCATCTTGCCCTTGAAAGATGTCTTTGGCTATCCCCCAGAGAAAGGGAACATCGCACTTTGAGAGTGAATTCAGCCTTGTTTTCCCTGAACACATGTATCTGAAGCCAGGAGGCAGGGTTGTAAGGAAGGCACTATAGAGGAAGGTGACCAATTATTCCAGCATAGTACAGGAGGCAGATCCCCAAACAGTACTTACCCATAAGACTTATGAAGAGCAAAAGGAAATTTGGCGACGTGTCCTTACATCTGCACATATCTTTTAATGCTTTGTCAGAAGGGATGTTGGAGAATGTAGAGCTATGGCTATGCATTTGCTGCTGCTGTTGAGTCAGGCATATACTAGTAACAGTGGGAGTTTAAAGGGGCTTCCTGAGCAGGTAGATGAACATAGCACTTGTGTTCCCACTGGAACAGGTCAGCCACAGCTGAAATAGATGCCATGGAGGTGCCATTCATGAATCACAACCTTAGGATGCAGTGATGGCTGTTGTCTTATGGTCAGAGGAGTGATGCTATGTGCTCATATCTACAAGGGTGTTCAAAAACGAACTTGTCTATAGTGGGTGCTTGCATTTGACATGAACCCGTGTGACCTTTGTTTACTTGTGTTGTAGATAACTCCAAATTCAAGTCTATTCAGGGAGTTGTGACCTCGCTGTGTAATGACTATGGCTGGATTAATGAAACCATCTTCTTTAATATGAACTTAATCAGTGACAACATGCCTCTGAACATAGGGACAAATGTCCTTGCACTTGTGGAAGAAAACCCAAGAAATCATATCTTCAAAGCAATCAAGGTATGGCTGAGTTTATCCAGAGTCTCTTAGTGTACTGCTTAATGTTTTCTTGCTGTGATAAAATACCATGGTCAGAGCAACTTCAGGAAGAGCATTTATTTGGGCTTATGGTTCTAGAAAAGCAAGAGGCCATCATGGCCGTGAGGCATAGGAGAAAGCAGCAGGTATGGTGACTGAAACAGGTAGCTGAGTGCTCACTTCTTCAAATACAATCACAAAGCAAAGAGGCAGGGTTAGAAATGCTGGTAATCTCTAAAATTTCCATTTCTTTCCAGCAAACTCCCACCTTCTAAACCTCTCCTAACAGTGCCCCCAACTCGGGACCAAGTGTTCAAATATCTGAGCTCATTACAGAAGTCACCATTCAAACCACTACATTGGGTGAGCATGGTGGTATATTGCATTAGTTCCAGCACTCTGGAGTCAGAAGCAGAGAAATTTCTACAAGTTCAAGGCCAGCCTGATCTGCAGAGTTCCAAGCCAGCCCCAGTTACATGGTGAAATCCCATTTTTAAAATAAGATTCAGTCAATGTTGCTATATGGTCAAAGTTGACATTCCACTTCTCTGAGATTAATGGGTTTGATTTTCTAATATTTCAATGCAGTGATTCTTCTTTGCTTTCTAAATATTTTTTCTTCTCTTAGTATTTCAACAACATGTAAATGACGGTTCTGTATAATCCTGTAACTTCTATCATATACTAAGCAGCTATTTTCTATTCAACATCCAACTAGCAGAATCAGCAGGACAGTATGTTTTATACACTTTTCTATGGCAGTTAAAGAACACTTTCTTGCTTACTTTAATTTTTAGATTTTTTTATTTATGTGTATGAGTATTTTGCGTACATGTATGTATATCTGTGATCAGCATGCGTACCTGGTGGTAGAAGAGGTTGTGAGCCTCCAAGTAGGTGCTGTGAATTTAAACCGGATCCCTTGCAGGAACACCAAGTGCTCTTAAACCCTGAGCTAACTCTTCATCCCCAACTAAAGTACATTTAACATAAATCAAATTTTTAAATACTACTATAAATTTTGGATGACTTACAGATGTAAGTCTCACTTCAGTTCAACTATTTATATATTGATGGCTATTGTCAAGTTATTCTTAGTTATGCTTTTCCAATTGAGAGTCTCAATAGCAGGCCACAGAAGATCCCTTTGCCAGTATTAATCAGATGCATTATTATTATTACTATTACTATTATTATCATTATAAAATCATGGTAAAATTGAAAACAGAGAAGCAGAGTCCTAAAGTTTTTTTTGATATTTTAGCATCATAATGATAGTTATAATTTTTACTTCTTGATCTTCTCGTACAAGAGATTCACTATAGATTTTTCCATAATCACAAAAATATATTTACTAGAAAAGTATGTATTTATTTTTTTATGTTTTCTTTAATCTCCTGCATGAAATTTTTATTCCACTTGCACTCACTGCCTCCTCTTATAGGTGAAAGCTATGAATAATCTTCCTGAGGGCAGTGAGCCATCAAAACTTGGCAGAAGGCTTTGTATCAAATGTGTCACCTCTGTAACTGAAGACAACATCTATATCAGCAAGGACACGTTTTTCCCGTTATGCATGTTTTCTGGAGGTAGGAGTTACAGCTTTCAAAACATAGAACAAGAAATATAAGTATTGGGCTTGAGCATCCTTGAAACTGAAAGTAGGGTACAATACAGGGGAAAAGGGTAGTATTTTAAAT
The DNA here is from genome assembly GCF_011762505.2 of Arvicanthis niloticus. Lineage (NCBI taxonomy): Eukaryota > Metazoa > Chordata > Mammalia > Rodentia > Muridae > Arvicanthis > Arvicanthis niloticus. The sequence continues at coordinate 113,533,568 of NC_047679.1, read as the reverse complement.
ATTGCCTAGAGCTCCTGTCCCCTGTGATGACCATCACCATGTGGCCATGTGGTTGTTTTGATTCAGTTGATTTTGTTTGCCAAGTAGCTTTTTAACTTTGGTTTTTCACATAGGGTTCCTCAAAGTTACCAGAAACTCATACACATCTGAGAATTGTGCATGGGATTAGGGAACCCAGCCACTAAGCTTCTGGGTCCTGAGATTCTAGTCTTTGTGACACTGCCCCAGGATACATTCAAGATCGAATCAATGACAGCATTACATAACTATAAGGGAATTATCTTGAATATATTTGCATCACATGTGTTTCTCAATGCCTGGGGAACACATCAGTGTAAAGAATCAGTGAATACATAGCTTTCTGCTTTCCTTGCTATAGGAAGATACTTAAGAGGTCTAAGTGTTTGGAAAATTACTTTACGTGCAGGAAATGTTAGTCAGCATATGGCAGTGAGTAAGGCCCTAGAAATGTCCTGTGTTAATACATAATACATGACTGTATTAATACATAATCTCACTTCAATGGTTGTTTTAGGATTCAGACCATTCAATGGAGATTTGCTGCTGGTTGAGTATTCCATGAACCCGGGCACTTCAAACATGAATATCCACTCTGCGAGCCCCCTCAACTCTCAGAATATGGAAGAGGTAATTGACCTTGATGTTGTCTTGCCATGGGTAGGCAGCTGCCTCTCCTCCTTACTGATCCCTTTCCTGACCAAGATTTTGTGTTCATGGATTGAAAAGAAAGTAAGCAGAGAATAATATAGTGTTTCTCTCTCTCTCTCTCTCTCTCTCTCTCTCTCTCTCTCTCTCTCTCTCTCTCTCTCTCTCTCTCTCTCTCTCTCTTTTCCCATGGGTTTGTGTGTGTGAGTGTGTGTGTGTGTGTGTGTGTGCTTACTTCCTCAAGTGTGTGTTTTCCTTGACGTTAGGCTGTTCCATGGACAACAGTAAGAAAATTGACTTGGCTGTGAGAAAATTGTGGAGAAACTTTCAGTGCACTAGGTTTGAGGTGTGGCAACTTGCTGATTAAGGCGGGTCAGACCTTGGTTAGAACAGCCTGAGAATTAGTTATAAGACAGGGAAGTAGAGTGTGAGGTTATGATGTGGCGAGGGATCTGCTGATTGGATCTGGGTTTCTGGGGGAGTGGAGGGCCATCTGAGGTGGGTTACATCCTTCCCTAGACTCAGTGTCATCGTTTCTCATCATAGGTCTGTGTTACCAGCATTGATGGAAGAAATGGCATGGTGGAATCTACCATTTTTTTTACCCTCGATTCTCTCCACATACCTTCTGGGTATATACCAGGATTATACGACATAGTGGATGTTGTTGCTGTGGACACTATGCAACCACACTGTTCTTGGAGAGCAGTATCAATGACCCCACTGGAAATGGTGAACTAACCAGACCTTGTCATTCATTTTCAGACTTCTGTCTGCGGTCATGGTGTAATAAAATAGTATGGGCATGTAATCCAAACATCTGTGAGCTATGACTCTTTTGCCTTTCCAACGTTTTTTTCTCTATGATAATTTAAATTTTCTATCTGCACTCCATTTGGTAAATATAGTGCTTATTTATAGATTTTCGTCCTATGATCGTGTACAAAATAGTCAATTCAGAGATATGATAGATCAGACTCAGGTCTACTTGAAACAAAAAGACTGAGCAGACTTTTGTTAGGTTCAGAGGTGGTGCCATGAAAATTTCTTTCAGATTGTTGTACTTCTGAGAAGTTGTCTGTCTTTCCTTCATCATTTTCTAGCCTTCAGAAGGAATCCTGAACCTGGTTGCCATCTGAGGTGTTAGGGGGGCCTACACTGGAGACTGAGGCTATCTGACCAGTTGCTTTATATCAGTACCTGGTACAGCCTTGTGCTTCACCCCTATGATCTGGGTCAATTGCATGCTCTTTAGGAATCCACTGTTGTCCTCATCTTTTAGAGGTTCAACCCTGTAAAAGACACCTATCTTCCAGGCAGTGGATCAAGATTCAGAACTTTTACCATATACCCTTCTTTCTGGGTGTGACCATCCCTACACTCAGAATCCAGAACCCCAAGCTCCAATGTTTGTTTTACATTCTGCCTTGCCACCCAAGAGTTCACTCATGCCAAAGCTTCTATTTGCTCTTTTGACCACAGACCACTAGAGAAGATCTCTCACCTCAGATGGCTTAAGGTTCAGATCCCTTGAAGGTTTCCAGTGCCGAGCCATCCAGTGCTCTTGTGTCCATTGTGTCAAACTCCAAGGTCATCTAGTCTCTAGAAGGAGGGGATGTTCAGACAAAGCCTATTTGATTATGTTTATCAGCAATTCACCACAACTGGTAACCCCACCATATTCAGACCAGCCATAAACCTTCTTACCACCATTGTGGTAGCCACCACCCTGTTTGGGATAATTGCCAACATCTCCTGACTGTTATCCCACATCTTTTTTTTTTTTTATTGCAGATGAATTTGGTATGATTTTCCAGGCAGCAACTGCTTGGCTGGTTATCCAAGCAACACACATACACTAATAATCTGGAGTGACTTGCTGATATCTTCCTTTCTAATGGGTGTCCCTAATTTAACCCAATCACATCATAGGGTCTCCAGGCCTCTCATCTTCCAGGATGAGAAAAGTGACTCTGGAGGAGTTAGGATGCAGATTGTGGAGTCACAACCAGAAACAGTATCGAAACAGACTCCAGTTCTTCTACCACTATAAGACGAGTCCTTTAGAATGGTTATAAAGGATTCTGACAAACAGGAGACAATGTGATATAAGGTCCCCAAAGTGCCACATATTAACAAAAGAAATTTTCCAGTGCTGACAGAGTTTTCTTGAGCTGACCCTGCCACAGTTACTGTATCTTCAAGGACAGGTTCTGAGGAGGTGGGGTCATGTATGTAACTTTACCCTGCCCTGTTGCCATCATTTATACATGCTTTTGTATTTGTACTCCCTCTTTGTTCAATTCTGCTCTTCTAAATATAAAATGCTGCTGAACTTGAGGCAAGAAGCCTACTCCATTACATGCTGGTGCAGCAAAGTTTCCTCTCCCCAACTGAAAATGGCTTCATAATTCAGTTTCCCAGAAATCCCAACAACAATTCCTCACAAGGAAGCTGGACAAGACAATAGGAAGAAAGGAGTTATAGGGGACTATCCTAATTTTACAAAATCCCTATTTTCTGTGTGTGAGTGTTTGACCTGCATGTGTTTAAACAGAACAGATGTGTGCCCGTGGTCCTAAGAGGTTAGAATAGTACGTGTAAGTGAACAAAAGGATAAATAACTCAGCAGTTAAAAGCACCTGTTGCTCTTGGAGAGGACCAGGCTCAAATCACCCATATCATGGCTCAGTATTTATGCATAACTATACAGGTTGAGAGAATCCGAGCTCTCTTCTATCCTCAGTGCCTTGTGCTCCACGTGCCCATGCTCAGGGTTCATTCAGCCAATCAGCGCAGTCCCTGGGTGGGAACAGCTTTTCTCCAGCTCAAATCACAAAGAGTCCTCAGAGGACCCAGGGCCGCACTGCTGGAAAAGGTTTGTCACCTCTGAGGAGCCGAGTGTGAGAGGGTGCGGTTGTGAAGGGGCCCCCGTAAGTGACAGTCAGGGTGGTTGGACGGTAATTAATCAAGGTGTGGTGGGGTGGGGCATCTCAAGCCCTGGCGGCCACTATGTGAGGAAAATCCTGGTTGGCGTTTCCCGTGGCCTCAGAGTAAAATGGAGGTGGAGTACCATCCTAATGGCAGAGGACTGAACAGGCCTGGGCCTTCGAGGATTGGGAATGCTTGGAGGACACACTCTTGGGGCCTCGGGACAGGATCAGAGAGCTGCCTGCAGGACTGGGGGTTGTGGGCGAGGAGCCGTTGGGTCCCTGGTGCTTGTCCTGTATGGTGTCCAGAGTCCATTAGAAACAAACTGAGGATTCCTCCCTCTTCATTGTCGTCTCTGTGGTGTGGACGTTCGGTATGGACGTTGGAGACAGGGCGGGGGATGGCAGGAATGAAGGAAGAGTGAATGAAAAACAAAAAGAGATGTGGCAAGACATTGAGAAGGCATCTGGGATGGATTCTAACCACTGATCCTCCAGTCTCAATCGCCCACCTATGAGATTATAGATGTGCACCACCAAGTTCAGCATTTTCTGTCAGTTTTACTTTTGTAGGATGGGATCTGCCTTTGTAGCTCAGGCTGACCTGGCTTGGGCTGGCCTTGAACTTACAATCTTCAGATGTTTGAAATTGTCAGCTTCACCCAATCCCCAGTTTCTCCAATATAAATAAGGCCTTTCTGTGTGGGTGGTGGTGGTGGGTGGTGGTTGTATCTGGAGCATTGGGTGTTTTTGTCATGAATGGACAGCTGTCATGCTGATTATTTTTCTGGATAGCACTGTGATTTTACATTAACACTGAGATACACACATGCAGAATTGCTCATGTTTTGTTGTAAAAGAATCTGTGGGAGATAGGAACAAACTTCAGATGTCCTGGGAGTTAAGTGCAAACACGTTTTGATCATTTTTTAAAGGGGGGAGGACTCACATAGTATAGGTTGGCCTGGTTTTGCCTTTTTTAAGTTGAGAAATGACAGATTGTTAACTTTGGTTCAAAGAAGTTTTTTTTAAAGAAGTAAGTTAAAAGGTTTTTAAAACACAGTTGGGAGGGAGAGGGACATGTTAAGTGGGATACATGGAGGAGATGGTAAGGGAAAATGAGGTGTATATGCCACCATATTGACTATGCATACAAAATTCTGTGATAAAGAGAAAGTGTTTAAAAATGAATGTTAAAAAAGGGAATAATCGATCTTTTATTGTGCTAAGATAACTACTTGAGTTTTTGACATTTTTTACTATTTAAGTGAAACCTTTGGATTCAGATAACTGGAGTTTTCTCCTTTTTCTTCTGTAACTAAGAAGACATCTGAGTGTTTACCAATAGAAGAAGGGACCTTAAGAAAGTCATGACAGTACCAAAGCAGGAGCGCTTAATACTCTTTGACTTTGATGATGAAGAAGATGATGATATAAACTTTACTGAGAACGCTCTTTCTGAAGGTAAAGCATGTTATTCAGTGTTGGCCATTGATTGTGTCCTGTAGTTCATTAGACTTTTACCTAGCTACCTGAAATGGAATAAAACTTTGCTAAAGGTTTTCATATGCTTCATTTCTAATTTTATCTATAAGTATTTCTTCTTATAGCAGAGTCTTAGCAATGCAGGTAGTTTCTCTTGGACCTGTAGTCCCAGTATGTTGAGAAAAAATAACTTGCTAGGATTTTACCCCAGGAAAAGGCTTGAACAGTGTTCCTATAGAATGTTGGCAAATTGTGTATTTATTTCATAAAACCTGTAAAGAAATTATTTCATTTCTAAAGCTGCTTCATAAACTCATATGATCAATTCTTCCAGGGGAATGCAAATCGATAGTACTTTATTAACTATTACTAATATAGCATAATTTCAAATGTTTCCATTTCTTTTTTACAATACAGAAAAGAGCCCAGCATTTGACAAGGATGAGGATAAATCATCTTCTGTAGAAACACATGAAGATATGGGGTAATATTTTCAAATATTTTTTTTGTCAGCTCAATAGTGTACTTCAAAAGTAGTGTCTGTGGTCCCTACACTAGCTCTATATCCAGTTGAAGCCCAGCCTGGATTCCTTGAGGCCTTGGAATCACAAAAACATAGCAACTAGGACAATAGGACCACCTGCATGAACTCTTTACATGTACACACACAAAGCAAAGGGGAAAATCATAAAAATAAGAGGGGTACCAGCTAGAAAGAAGAAGAAGGGTCTCAGCAAGAGTAGGAGAGTTATAAAGAATGTAGTGTGGGTCCTACATGTATTAATTGTTAAATATAATTAACACAAATTCACTCTGGTTGTCCAACATGTATTTTATATGCATATGACATTTGTTACAAACCAAAACAATACGTATTTATTATGAATAATTTAAAAGACTTTCTGTGTAAACCTTTGTGTGTGCTAGACAAACGCCCCACCCGTCAACTATATTTCTAGCTTTAATTTTTTATTGTCCTTTCTTTTTTTTAATTTTATTTTATTAGATCTTTCATTTACACTTCAGATACCATCCTGTTTCCCCATTCCCCCCCCCTTAGAAAACCCCTATCCCATGCCCCCTTTTCATTTTGCATTTATACATTTTTTTAAGAAATGTTAATCATAGGCTTTATAAGTTTGGTATTCTTCAATCAGAGGTGTAACCCACTACCCAACCTAGATATATCAACTATCTTTGACTGGTGGAGATACATGAACATCTGCTTCCCTGTCTCCCCCCTCTATCTCTCTTTTCATCACCTAGCTTCTCCTCTCCTTCTTCTTCTCCTCTTCTTACTCCTTTTCTTCCTCTCAGTACTCCTCCCACCTTAGCTCCTCCTACACATCACCCTTCCTGTTAAAAGGAAACTTTTCTCTCAAAATACAATTAGAGCATAATTATGCCTATTTGTACCAGTGAGGTACAAGATAGTCCTAATACCCAGTCCATCCATTTGTTGACTAACCAGCACCTCTGTCATCTATCCTAACTAAAACACTTAGTTCTGAACCTGGCTTTTTCCTTGGCTTTAGGATGAATGTCAGCTGATGACCATACACTCAGATCTTTTCTCTCAAAGTAAATAGCTATAAGTTTTCAACCCCATCAGAAATCCAGAATGACTGAGTTGACTATAATTGTGGGAAGCACAAAGCATAGCTTCTAAAACTTAGCCAATTTATAGAGACCTCTGAACACCTGGACACTTGCTCTACTTCAAAACGTTGGAGCATCTGTTCTTCTGCCTTCTGGCCTAGAATCATCTGACAGACCTTAGTGCTGCAGAATTATTAAGGGCTGATTACTCTGTCTAGGCAGATATAATCAGTCGACTATTCTGCAAGTGTGTCCTTTTCTGGACAGTAATTTGTCTGTAGAAGGAAAGTGGCAATTCTTGCCTAGTGGCTGTCTCACCACAACTGGAGTAACTCCAAGGATGTTCAATTTCTTCTTAGAATTTAACATAGGAAGCTGTCCGGAGCAGACAGGTCTCTAATGAAAATGAACATTAATACTGAAATGTTTGTCATGTCAATTCTAAGGATTTCTGATGTTTTGAAAACCAGCTATCCATGTAAGGTAATCTGGACTGTTGCCTGTTAACTCCACTCAGCTATTTCTAAATAAAACATAGAGAACACCCTTATAATAAACTCCAAGCCATGAATTTTCTATAGTCCCTTAACTCACAGACTGACCATCTCAAATCAGTTAAAAAAGTTGAAGAAGGACTGGGTCTAAGCTTTGTATTCCTAAGTGTGTTATACTGGTACAATGCCTATGAGAGTAACAATATTCATCTCACTCTTATATCACTAAGAAGCTCATGCCAATGAAAACCTTAAAATTTGTAAACAAAGTAAATTGGTGCCATTTAAGAATTTATATCTTCATCTTGATGTTAATTATACAGATTTCTACTAATAGGTTATGGCTATGCATGTAACCCCTAGCTAATCCTCTCTATTCCGACAAAACCACTACTTTTCCCTAGGGAGACAACCCAACATTTACCACCTTAGTCCCCATGCCCAGGGAATAGGGGCGCTGACTCATCATTAGCTTCTTCAAGCTGATTATGGGCATTGAGATATTAGAAGAGGAGTGGGGGGAAGAGCAAGTTGACAATCCTCTGATGCTGTGTCTTCGCTGCCTCCAGATGGAATTCACGGACCTCCGAGGTTTGAGCAGGTCTGCCCAGCTTGCTTGTTGAGTAGATAGATACACCAAGGCTGATCATTCTGCAATATACAATTCTCAACACAAATTTTAGTATCAAGATAGTTTCTTTTTTTTTAAAGAGGGCTGACATTTTATTAAGAATGTTGGTTCTAACCACTTTTCTATTTTTCTCCTCTTTTATTGGATATAATATTTACATTTCAAATTTTATCCCCTTACCATATTTCCCCCACCACCCAGGAACCCCTTATCCCATCCCCCCTCCTCCTGCCTATATGAAGGTGTTTACCCACCTACCCCCAGCCTCCCTCCCCACCCTCAGATCCCCCCCCCTCAGTGCTCAGCCTTCAGGGTACCAATGATCTTGTCTCCCACCTATGCTCAACAGGGCCATCCTCCCCTACATATACAGCTGGAGTCATGTGTCTCTCCCTATGTGTTCCTGGGCTGGTGGTTTAGACCCTGGGGAGCTCTGGCTGGTTGGTATTCTTGCTCTCCTCACAGGGCCACCAGCCCTTATGGTTCACGGTTCCTTCAATTTACTCTCTAACTCCTCCATTGGGAACTTTGATCAGATTAATGGATAGCTGTGGGTATCTGTCTCTGGGTATGTCCGACTCTGAGAGACCTCTAAGGAGACAGCCTTATCAGGCTGCTGTCAGCTTTCCCATCCTGACATCCCTATCAGCGTCTATTTTTGGTGACTGCCTATGGAATGAATACCCAGACACAATGGTCTCCCTACAACCCCCCCCTTATGATTCTGACCCACACTGTGTCTCCATATTTGCTCCCTTGGTTATTTAGTTACTCCTTCTAAGAAAGACCTAGGCATCCTCACTTGTTCTTTCTTCTTCATGAGCTTCGTATCATCTGGTAGTTGAATCTTTGTTGTTTCAAACTTTTGGGCTAATCTCTGCTTATCAGTGAGTAAATACCTTGTGTGTTCTTTTGTGATTGGGTTACCTCACTCAGGATGATATTTTCTAGATCCATCCATTTACCTAAGAATTTCTCAAATTCATTATTTTTAATAGCTGTGTAATATTCCATTGTGTAAATGTACCACATTTTTTGTATCCATTCCTCTGTTGAAGGGCATCTGGGTTCTTTCCAGCTTCTGGCTATTATAAATAGGGCTGCTATGAACATAGTGGAGCATATGTCTTTGTTATTTGTTGGGGCATTTCCTGGGTATATACCCAGAAGTGGTATAGCTGGGTCCTCAGGTAGTGCTATGTCCAATTTTCTGAGGAACCGCCAGACTGACTTCCAAAGTGGTTGTACCAGCTTGCAACCCCACCAACAATGCAGGAGTGTTCCTCTTTCTTCACATCCTCGCCAGCATCTACTATCACCTGAGTTTTTGATCTTAGCCATTCTGACTGGTGTGAGGTGGTATCTCAGTGTTGTTTTGATTTGCATTTCCCTGATGACTAAGGATGTTGAGCATTTCTTAAGGTGCTTCTCGGCCATTCGAGTTTCCTCAGTTGAGAATTCTTTGTTTAGCTCTGTACCCCATTTTTTAATGGGGTTATTTTGTTGTTTGGCGTCTAATTTCTTGAGTTCTTTGTAAATATTAGATATTAGCCCCCTATCAGATGTAGGATTGGTAATGATCTTTTCCCAATCTGTTGGTTGCCGTTTTGTCTTGTTGACAGTGTCCTTTGCCTTACAGAAGCTTTGCAATTTGATGAGGTCCCATTTGTCGATTCTTGATCTTAGAGCCTAAGCCATTGGTGTTCTGTTCAGGAACTTTTCCCCTGTCCCTAGGTATTCGAGGGTCTTCCCCAACTTCTCTTCTAATATTTTCAGTGTACCTGGCTTTATGTGAAGGTCCTTTATCCACTTGGAGTTGAGCTTTGTGCAAGGGGATAAGAATGGATTAATTTGCATTCTTCTACATGTTGACCTCCAGTTGAGCCAGCACCACTTGTTGAAAATGCTGTCCTTTTTCCACTGGATGAATTTAGCTCCCTTGTCAAATATCAAGTGACCATAGGTATGCGGGTTCATTTCTGGGTCTTCAATTCTGTTCCATTGATCGTCCTGTCTGTCTCTGTACCAATACCAAGCAGTTTTTATCACTACTGCTCTGTAGTACAGTTTGAGGTCCGGAATGGTGATTCCCCCAGAAGTTCTTTTATTGTTGAGAATAGTTCTCGCTATCCTAGGTTTTTTGTTATTCCAAATGAATTAGTAAATTGCTCTTTCTATCTCTATGAAGAATTGATTTGGAATTTTGATGGGTATTGCATTGAATCTGTAGATTGCTTTTGGCAGGAGAGCCATTTTTACTAAATTAATCCTGCCAATCCAGGAGCATGGGAGATCTTTCCATCTTCTGAGATGTTCTTCAATTTCTTTCTTGAGACACTTGAAGTTCTTGTCATACAGATCTTTCACTTGCTTTGTTAGATTCACTCCAAGATAATTTATTTTATTCGTGGCTATTGTGAAGGGTGTCATTTCCCTGATTTCTTTCTCTGCCTGTTTATCCTTTGAGTAGAGGAAGGCTACTGATTTGTTTGAGTTGATTTTATATCCAGCCACATTGCTAAAGTTGTTTATCAGGTTTAGGAGTTCTCTGGTGGAAGTTTTAGGTTCACTTAAGTATACTATCATATCATCTGCAAATAGTGAAATTTTGACTTCTTCCTTTCCTATCTGTATCCCTTTGACTTCCTTTTGTTGTCTAATTGCTCTAGCTAAGACTTCCAGTACTATATTGAATAGGTAAGGTGAGAGTGGGCAGCCTTGCCTAGTCCCTGATCTTAGTGGGATTGCTTCAAGTTTCTCTCCATTTAGTTTGATGTTGGCTACTGGCTTGCTGTATATTGCTTTTACTATGTTTAGATATGGGCCTTGTATTCCTGATCTTTCCAAGACTTTTAACATGAAGGGATGTTGAATTTTGTCAAATGCTTTCTCAGCATCTAGTGAGATGACCATGTGGTTTTTCTCTTTGAGTTTATTTATGTAGTGGATTACATTGATGGATTTCCGAATATTGAACCATCCCTGCATTCCTGGGATAAAGCCTACTTGATCTTGATGGATAATTGTTTTGATGTGTTGTTGGATTCGGTTTGCGAGAATTTTATTGAGTATTTTTGCATCAATATTCATAAGAGAGATTGGTCTGTAGTTTTCTTTCTTTGTTGGGTCTTTCTGTGGTTTAGGTATGAGTGTAATGGTAGCTTCATAGAATGAATTGGGTAGTGTTCCTTCTGTTTCTATTTGATGGAATAACTTGAAGAGGATTGGTATTAGGTCTTCCTTGAAGGTCTGAAAGAATTCTGCACTGAAACCATCTGGCCCCGGACATTTTTTGGTGGGAAGATTTTTAATGACTGTGTCTATTTCTTTAGGCGTTATGGGACTGTTTAGGTGGTTTATCTGCTCCTCGTTTAACTTTGGTACCTGGTATCTATCTAGAAAATTGTCCATTTCCTCCAGATTTTCCAATTTTGTTGAGTATAGGCCTTTGTAGTAGGATCTGATAATTTTTTAATTTCCTCTGTTTCTGTTGTTATGTCTCCCTTTTCAGTTCTGATTTTATTAATTTGAATGCTGTCTCTGCGCCCTTTGGTTAGTCTGGCTAAGGGTTTGTCTATCTTGTTGATTTTCTCAAAGAACCAGCTCCTGGTTTTGTTGATATTTTGTATAGTTCTTTTTGTTTCGACTTGGTTGATTTCAGCCCTGAGTTTGACTATTTCCTGCCGTCTACTCCTCTTGGGTATACTAGCTTCTTTTTGTTCTAATGCTTTCAGGTTTGCTGTCAATTTGTTAATGTATGCTCTTTCCACTTTCTTTTTGTGAGCACTTAGAGCTATGATTTTTCCTCTTAGTACTGCTTTCAATGAGTCCCACATGTTTTGATATGATGTGTCCTCATTTTCATTTAAATCTAAAAAGTCTTTAATTTCTTTCTTAATTTCTTCCTTGACCAAGTTATCATTGAGTAGAGCATTGTTCAGTTGCCAAGTGTATGTCGGTTTTCTGATGTTTTTGTCCATGTCAAAGACAAGTCTTAATACATAGTGGTCTGATAAGGTGCTGGGGATTATTTCAATCTTTTTGTATCTGTTGAGGCCTGTTTTGTGACCAATTATATGCTCTATTTTCGAGAAGGTACCATGAGGTGCTGAGAAGAATGTATATTCTTTTTTTTTTAGGATGAAATGTTTTATAGATGTCAGTTAGGTCCAATTGGTTCATAACTTCTGTTAGTTTCATTGTGTCTTGATTTGGTTTCTGTTTCCATGATCTGTCCATAGCTGAGCATAGGGTGTTGAAATCTCCCACTATTATTTTGTAGGGTGCAATGTATGCTTTAAGTTTTAGTAAAGTGTCTTTTATGTATGTGGGTGCCCTTACATTTGGGGCATAGATGTTGAGAATTGCGAGTTCCTCTTGGTACATTTTTCCTTTCATGAATATGAAGTGTCCTTCTTTATCTTTTTTTGATTACTTCTGGTTGAAAACTGATTTTATTTGATATTAGAATCGCTACTCCAGCTTGTTTCTTGGGACCATTTGCTTGGAAGATTGTTTTCCAACCTTTTACTCTGAGGTAGTGTCTGTCCTTTCCACAGAGGTGCGTTTCCTGAATGCAGCAAAATGTTGGGTCCTGTTTACGTATCCAGTCTGATAGTCTATGTCTTTTACTGGAGAATTGAGTCCATTGATATTAAGAGATATTAAGGAAAAATGAGTGTTGTTTCCTGTTATTTTTGTTATTGGCAGTGGAGATATGTTTGTGTAGCTACCTTCTTTTACGGTTTTTGGAAGATTACTTTCCTGCTTTTTCCAGGTTGTAGTTTCCCTCCTTGTGATGGAGTTTTCCACCAATTATCCTTTGAAGTGCTGGGTTTGTGTTGAGATACTGTGTAAATTTGGATTTGTCATGGAATATTTTGGTTTCTCCATCAATAATGATTGACAGTTTTGCTGGGTATAGTAGTCTGGGCTGACATTTATGTTCTTTTAGGGTCTGTATGATATCAGTCCAGGATCTTCTGGCTTTTATGGTCTCTGGTGAGAAGTCTGGTGTAATTCTTATAGGTCTGCCTTTATATGTTACTTTGCCTTTTTCCCTTACTGCTTTTAGTATTTTTTCTTTGTTTTGTACATTTGATGTTTTGACTATTATGTGGCGGGAAGTTTGTCTTTTCTGGTCTAAACTATTTGGAGTTCTGTAGGCTTCTTGTATATTTATGGACAGCTCTTTCTTTAGGTTAGGGAAGTTTTCCTCTATAATTTTGTTGAGGATATTTACTGGTCCTTTAAGTTGGGAGTCTTCCCCCTCATCTATTCCTATTATCCTTAGGTTTGGCCTTCTCATTGTGTCTTGGATTTCTTGTATATTTTGGGTTAGTAGCTTTTTGTATTTTGCATTTTCTTTGACAGTTGTGTCAATGTTTTCCATGGTATCTTCTGCACATGAGATTCTCTCTTCCATCTCTTGTATTCTATTGGTAATACTTGTGTCTATGACTCCTGATAGTTTTTTAAAGTTTTCTATCTCCAGGGTGTTCTCCCTTTGTGATTTCTTTATTGTTTCTACTTCTATTTTTAGATCCTGCATGGTTTTGTTTAATTCCTTCTCCCGTTTGGTTGCATTTTCTTGCAATTCCTTAAGGGATTTCTGTGTTTCCTCTCTAAGGGTTTCTATCTGTTCTTTGAGAGTTTTATTTATGTCTTTCTTAAAGTCCTCTATCATCATCATGAGAAGTGATTTTTAATTCTGAATCCTGCTTTTCTGGTGTGATGGGGTGTTCAGGGCTTGCTCTGATGGGGGAACTGGGTTCTGATGATGCCATGTAACTTTGGTTTCTGTTGCTTGCGTTCTTGCGCCTGCCTTTTGCCATCTGGTTAATTCTAGTGCTACCTGTACTTCTGTCTCTGATTGAAGCCTGTCTTTCCAGTTGTCTCGCTTTTGTTTGGTCTTCTAGGAGTCCAGATGTCTCTGTGATTTTTTCCAGCTGCCCTGATTACAGTGGTATCTCTAGGATGCCTCAGGATATGGTGCCTCCAAGGTAACAGTCCAGCTAGATGTCTGCTGTTCTGGGTGCAGTGTCTCCTCTTGGATATCTCAGGGTATGTTGTCTGACACTCTGAGTTCAGTTGTTCCTCTGTGGCTCTGGGTTGAGCGGACCTTCCAGTATGTCTCAGGTGGAATCCAGGGTCCATACAACTGCAGACCTGGTAGAGGTCTGGTCTGGGACTCAGACCCTGCAGGCCTCAGACCGGAGGGGGGGCGAGCAGCAGAAGGAGCGTGCTAGTGCTGGCTATGGGTTCTATGGATCCCCCAGAATGTGTCTGGGGGACTCCTGGGTGCACTTACCCACAGGCCTCAGACTGCAGGAGGGGCGAGCGCCGGACAGGGCGTGCTAGCGCTGGCTATGGGTTCTATGGATCCCCCAGAATGTGTCTGGGGGGCTCATGGGTGCACTTACCCGCAGGCCTCAGACTGCAGGAGGGGCGAGCGGGGGAAGGGGCGTGCTAGAGCTGGCTATGGGTTCTATGGATCCCCCAGAATGTGTCTGGTGGACTCCTGGGTGCACTCACCTGCAGGCCTCAGACTGCCCGCCTTTATATCTTACTTGGCCTTTTTCCCTTACTGCATTTAATATTCTTTCTTTGTTTTGTGCACTTGGTGTTTTGATTATTATGTGACGGGACGTAATTCTTTTCTGGTCTACTCTAATTGGTGTTCTATAAGCTTCTTGCATTTTTATGGGCATCTCGTTAATCAAGTTTGGGAAGAATATATATATATATATATATATATATATATATATATATATATTCCCATACAAGTTTTCCAGGAACATCAGTACTAGGAAATGAGGAGCTAGACCAATTATCAGTAGGAAACGAATTAAATGTATTAAAGGCTTTAATTTTTCGTTAAGGCATCATGTAAAAAGTATAAGTTTAGATACAATTCCTATAACTTGACAAGAAGCCAAAGAAATTATAAAAACATGTTCTACTTGTTCTTTATATAATCAAGCTCCATTACCTGCCAGAAGTAACCCTTAAGGTCACCAAAGAAATGAAATTTGGGAGACTGATGTGTTTTGTCTTGCAGAATTTAGAAAACTAAGGTATGTACATCCTACAATTGACACTATGCAGGATTCCAATGGGCTCTGTCTTGAGTTCTGAAAAGGCTGATTTTGTATTTTCATGTTATTACAAGTGATGGCTATTTTAGGAATACCTTTACAGGTAAAATCTGATAATGCTATGAAGTCGTGTATCCAGTAAACTATAACAGTTCTTTAAATATTATAATATAAACCATATTACTAACATACCTTGCAATCCTACAGGACAAGCAATTGTGGAGACATCTAACAGGACTTAAAAGGAAATGCTTACTAAACCGAAGGGGGATGTAAGGTCTCCTGGAGATAGATTACATAATGCTTTATTGACTTAAAATGTTTGAAATGTCAATGAGACAGGCAGCACAGCTGCTGAAAAGCATTGGATTTTAGAAAGGACTGCTGAATTATTTTAAGGGTGTGTTATCTTGAGAATGGAAGTCAGGAAGTGTGATGCACTGGGGGAGAAGTTAATCTTTTGTTTTTTCACAGAAAGTGCAAAGCTGTGGATTCCTTCAGATTTAATACAGATTTGATTTGATGGGGGAGTGTACTATCTTGTGTTCTCATGCTAATTGTCTTACCCATAAAACCTGTTTGCAGTGTCCTGCACATAGGCTAAGGAAGCCTGCCTGCCCCTAGTTGGCTCTGATTAGGAAATAAAGTTGCCAACAGTCAATGTCTGAGCAGGAAGACAGGCAGAACTTTTAAATTCCCTGGCCCAGGAGAGGAGATGAAGGAATTCCACCATAGGAGGGAGTAGGGTGGACCAGGCCATGAAGGGGCAGAAGAGTAGAATGGAGGAACATAGATGCAAAGGGAAAGAGTTCCCATGAGAGGCATACCCAGAAGGACACAGGGCACCAGAGATGAAATATAGATTTCAAAATGTTAACTCAGAAATACTGGAGGACAGTGTGTGCGAGCCATGGGGAGGTGTAGAAGCATCCACCCATTGAGCTAGTCAGGGCATATCAAAATATAAGTGTGTGTGTGTGTGTGTGTGTGTGTGTGTGTGTGTGTGTGTGTGTGTTTATTCTAGAATCCAGAGAATTCTGGCAGATGGCAAGAAGTGCAAGGAGCTCAGAGGAGATTAAATATTTACTGCAATAGTACAGACCTGAAAATTTGGGCTGTGGACCTGGATAAAGAAACCAAGAACAACAAGGAAATGGGTGACATAAGTGCTGATCCCTCTACATGGAAACATCTCCGAAACTGGCTGAAACGTGAATGTTTCTGCAGTAGTCAGTAAATCTTTTTGGCTACAGAGTCGGTATTACTTATCATTCCATGCAACCCTTTCATATGGCATGGTTGTAGATTAATATCACAGTTTGGTTACATAGTCTAAATTGTCTTATAATGTTTGATGCCTTTTACCTGTTTGAACAATGAGCAAAGATTCATCTTTAGCTGATTTGTGCACACCATATATGCCACACGTGTGTTAACACAAACAAAGTATATTGCCTTGAAAAGTTTGTGTGCATTGAGAACAAGAGGACCAGACACCAATGAAAACAAGATAAGTATCCCGGATGATCCAGGCACACAGGCTGGCTTGGTTGGTGTTTCCTCAAAAACCTATGTCCCTAAATCTGTTGTCTTTCTGTGGAATCTGCTCTCCAACAGGGCTGCCTTGCCTGGCTTCAGTGAAAAAGGATGCCCTTAATCTGGCAGAGAGTTGATGTAATATGGTGGTGGCATGTCCAGGGGTGCCCAACTTCTCAGAGGAGAAGGTAAGGGGTGGTGGTCAGAGGGGCTCTGTGACAGGGGGACAGAGAGGAGGGGGACAGTAGTCCCAATGTAGAAAATAAAGTAAAATCTGCATCCAGAACAGCTTCAAAAAGCCTAGTTGAGATGCTGCAACCTCACAGGACTGTTCCAGCCAAGATTCAGTTAAGCACTGTACATTCATGTCACACAGAGAGAGACTGGACAGCAAATGATACAGTTAGCTTCCCTAGGACTTGGCCAATATTCCAATTTTCATAGGGTACCCAAAAGATGTCATGGCCCTGAGAGATCAGGAAGCATTTTTGTCCTTTCCCCAGAAGTGTGGTGGTGGTTTTTTATTGTTTGGTGGGAGATAGATGTTTGTAGTCCTTTAAAGGGGGTTGGTTACAAATTGCTAATGGTCTTGGTCAGGGGAAAACAATATAAAGGAAGTTAGATTAAGGGATCTCTTTCACTTTCTTTTTCTTTCCTCTATCTCTATTTATCTCTTATCTAGTATGCAACTCGTTTATCAATGTAATGTAAATTCTAGTCCCTTTTTAAGCTACAACTAAAAACTGTTTAGGATAATTTAGAAATGCAAGTGTATAGTCAGTCAATCAAATTTATGGTTATGTTAGGTACCGGTTTAGTTAGTTACAGAAATAAACTTTATTTAGCCTCCAGTAGATGTTTTCAAAGGTAAATGCAAAATACATAGCTAGAAACAAGTAATATTTGTCTATACAGATAGATTCTAGGTAGATAGATGGTCGTCAAACACTTCAGAGATCAACAGAACATGGCATTTAAGATGTTTCAATACCATAAGGCTTTTCATGACAGTGAGACATGTCAGTTCCTGGCAGCACCTCCATGCTACTTCAAAAAAGACGACAGGCACATGAAGTTTACTTGTTTGTGGCAAAGCTGCCAGTGGGCAAAAAGCTGCCCTTGCCTCTACAACTAACAGCATGCTGTCACACCTGTGGACAAGCAGGACACTGCGAAATCAACTGATGAACTCTGCAAAAACAAGATAGGGCAGTCCTTCAGCAATTTCTGCTTCACAGAGAAGTCTGTCAGATGTTTCCCTCTGCCCCTCTCCCTCTCCCTCTGCCTCTCCCCCGTCTCTCACACACATACAAACACACAGACACACACAGACCCACACACTATGTCGGGTTCTAACAACAATTTTCTAGTGCTTTTTAAAATTATTACATATGTACAGATAGTTTTTGTGGTTTTTTTGTTGTGTTTGGTCTCACTGTGAGGTTTTGGCTGGCGTAGAAGTGAGAATGCAGAGGAGCTGAGCCTCAAATGCACAGAAACCTCTTGCCCCTGTCTCCAGAGACCTGTCATTAACAGTATTGACAGCATTGGCCACCATTTCCAGCTTGTAGATGTGTATTTACTTGTAGATGTGGCCACTACTGAATTCCTGGTGTGGGATGGGCCAGGAGAAGGTGTTGGAACAAATATAACTGAAAGTTTTCACAGTTGTCAGCTACTTTGTGGGTGCTGGGAAACCCGAACACGGGCCTCCACTAAAGGCAACAAGTGCCTTAACTAGCCAGCCTCCTGGCTAGTGCTCATATCCATAACAAGCATGATTTTTACTGGGCTGAGCAGGTATGAGAGTTCCTTCCACACCTCCTACAACAAACTCTCGACCCTCTCATGAAAATGTAGAAAACAGCTAGAGCCCTTTAAAAGCACACTGAGTATGCAAGGATGCAACTGCAAGCAGCTTTTCCAGAGGCCTTCCTGTTTGGTGTATTCCACAATGGGTGGGTGGGACCAAATGGTCCATAGCCAATGACGTAAGCAGTGACGTACATATACCATTGTCTCTCATTGGCTATGCAGTGGAAAGGGGTGGGATCTCCCCAGACAGAGTTTTATAAGGAAACCTGGCAGCAGCCAGGGAGGTACCCTGTCCCTGGCTCTCCTGAGAACCTCCATTTAGCCATTCATTATCATCTCACAGAGGCTGGGAAATTCTCATCTTGAGAGTCAGACAAAGGAAGAGTACTGAGTCATCTGAAATCCGTGGTCACTGCCTCAGGTTGGTGGCGATCCCAACATTGTACAACTTGTACCACCTTGTACAGTGGATGCTTTCATGGGAAGAACATGTCTGAAGAAACATCGCAAGAACATCATATAGGTAATCTGGGAACACCCCCCTTCCCCCTTCAATCCCCACCCAAGGAGACTCCTCAGAAAGGCTTTCCTCCACCTTAAGTTGCGGTGGGGCACAAAGAGCCGAGAGGGACCTGCTGCCATCCCTGAGTGGCCATTGAGCAAGAGGATGTTCCTGAGTTTCCAAGTAAGGCCAGTACTGAACTGTGCCCCAAGCTCCTGTGGTATGCCAAATCAGGAGGGTGTTTGGACCAACTCACAGAACACGTGACACAAGTCTTTTTGGGCTGTAATGTCCCTGCCTTCGCATCTTGCCCTTGAAAGATGTCTTTGGCTATCCCCCAGAGAAAGGGAAACATCGCACTTTGAGAGTGAATTCAGCCTTGTTTTCCCTGAACACATGTATCTAAAGCCAGGAGGCAGGGTTGTAAGGAAGGCACTATAGAGGAGGTGACCAATTGTCCCAGCATGGTACAGGAGCAGATCCCCAAACAGTACTTATCCATAAGACTTATGAAGAGCAAAAGGAAATTTGGCGACGTGTCCTTACATCTGCATATATCTTTTAATGCTTTGTCAGAAGGGATGTTGGAGAATGTAGAGCTATGGCTATGCATTTGCTGTTGCTGTTGAGTCAGGCATATACTAGTAACAGTGGGAGTTTAAAGGGGCTTCCTGAGCAGGTAGATGAACATAGCACTTGTGTTCCCACTGGAACAGGTCAGCCACAGCTGAAATAGATGCCATGGAGGTGCCATTCGTGAGTCACAACCTTAGGATGCAGTGATGGCTGTTGTCTTATGGTCAGAGGAGTGATGCTATGTGCTCATATCTACAAGGGTGTTCAAAAACGAACTTGTCTATAGTGGGTGCTTGCATTTGACATGAACCCGTGTGACCTTTGTTTACTTGTGTTGTAGATAACTCCAAATTCAAGTCTATTCAGGGAGTTGTGACCTCGCTGTGTAATGACTATGGCTGGATTAATGAAACCATCTTCTTTAATATGAACTTAATCAGTGACAACATGCCTCTGAACATAGGGACAAATGTCCTTGCACTTGTGGAAGAAAACCCAAGAAATCATATCTTCAAAGCAATCAAGGTATGGCTGAGTTTATCCAGAGTCTCTTACTTACTGCTTACTGTTTTCTTGCTGTGATAAATACCATGATCAGAGCAACTTCAGGAAGAGCATTTATTTGGGCTTATGGTTCTAGAAAAGCAAGAGGCCATCATGGCCGTGAGGCATAGGAGAAAGCAGCAGGTATGGTGACTGAAACAGGTAGCTGAGTGCTCACTTCTTCAAATACAATCACAAAGCAAAGAGGCAGGGTTAGAAATGCTTGTAATCTCTAAAATTTCCATTTCTTTCCAGCAATACTCCCACCTTCTAAACCTCTCCTAACAGTGCCCCCAACTGGGGACCAAGTGTTCAAATATCTGAGCTCATTACAGAAGTCACCATTCAAACCACTACATTGGGTGAGCATGGTGGTATACTGCATTAGTTCCAGCACTCTGGAGTCAGAAGCAGAGAAATTTCTACAAGTTCAAGGCCAGCCTGATCTGCAGAGTTCCAAGCCAGCCCCAGTTACATGGTGAAATCCCATTTTTTAAATAAGATTCAGTCAATGTTGCTATATGGTCAAAGTTGACATTCCACTTATCTGAGATTAATGGGTTTGATTTTCTAATATTTCAATGCAGTGATGCTTCTTTGCTTTCTAATATTTTTTCTTCTCTTAGTATTTCAACAACATGTAAATGACGGTTCTGTATAATCCTGTAACTTCTATCATATACTAAGCAGCTATTTTCTATTCAACATCCAACTAGCAGAATCAGCAGGACAGTATGTTTTATACACTTTTCTATGGCAGTTAAAGAACACTTTCTTGCTTACTTTAATTTTTAGATTTTTTTTATTTATGCGTATGAGTATTTTGCCTACATGTATGTATATCTGTGATCAGCATGCGTACCTGGTGGTAGAAGAGGTTGTGAGCCTCCAAGTAGGTGCTGTGAATTTAAACCGGATCCCTTGCAGGAACACCAAGTGCTCTTAAACCCTGAGCTAAACTCTTCATCCCCAAACTAAAGTACATTTAACATAAATCAAATTTTAAATACTACTATAAATTTTGGATTGACTTACAGATGTAAGTCTCACTTCAGTTCAACTATTTATATATTGATGGCTATTGTCAAGTTATTCTTAGTTATGCTTTTCCAATTGAGAGTCTCAATAGCAGGCCACAGAAGATCCCTTTGCCAGTATTAATCAGATGCATTATTATTATTACTATAACTATTATTATCATTATAAAATCATGGTAAAATTGAAAACAGAGAAGCAGAGTCCTAAAGTTTTTTTGATTTTTTAACATCATAATGATAGTTATAATTTTTTACTTCTTGATCTTCTCATACAAGGGATTCACTATAGATTTTTCCATAATCACAAAAATATATTTACTAGAAAAATATGTATTTATTCTTTTATGTTTTCTTAATCTCCTGCATGAAATTTTTATTTCCACTTGCACTCACTGCCTCCTCTTATAGGTGAAAGCTATGAATAATCTTCCTGAGGGCAGTGAGCCATCAAAACTGGCAGAAGGCTTTGTATCAAATGTGTCACCTCCGTAACTGAAGACAACATCTATCTCAGCAAGGACATGTTTTCCCGTTATGCATGTTTTCTGGCGGTAGGACTTACAGCTTTCAAAACATAGAACAAGAAATATAAGTATTGGGCTTGAGCATCCTTGAAACTGAAAGTAGGGTACAATACAGGGGAAAAGGGTAGTATTTTAAATATTGCCTAGA
The DNA here is from genome assembly GCF_011762505.2 of Arvicanthis niloticus. Lineage (NCBI taxonomy): Eukaryota > Metazoa > Chordata > Mammalia > Rodentia > Muridae > Arvicanthis > Arvicanthis niloticus. The sequence continues at coordinate 113,511,985 of NC_047679.1, read as the reverse complement.
GCTCCTGTCCCCTGTGATGACCATCACCGTGTGGCCATGTGGTTGTTTTTGATTCAGTTGATTTTTGTTTGCCAAGTAGCTTTTTAACTTTGGTTTTTCACATAGGGTTCCTCAAAGTTACCAGAAACTCATACACATCTGAGAATTGTGCATGGGATTAGGAAACCCAGCCACTAAGCTTCTGGGTCCTGAGATTCTAGTCTTTGTGACACTGCCCCTGGATACATTCAAGATCGAATCAATGACAGCATTACATAACTATAAGGGATTTATCTTGAAAATATTTTGCATCACATGTCTTTCTCGATGCCTGGGGAACACGTCATTGTAAAGAATCAGTGATTACATAGCTTTTCTGCTTTCCTTGCTATAGGAAGATACTTAAGAGGTCTAAGTGTTTGGAAAATTACTTTACGTGCAGGAAATGTTAGTCAGCATATGCAGTGAGTAAGGCCCTAGAAATGTCCTGTGACCCTGACTGTATTAATACATAATCTCACTTCCATGGTTGTTTTAGGATTCAGGCCATTCAATGGAGATTTGCTGCTGGTTGAGTATTCCATGAACCCGGGCACTTTCAAACATGAATATCCACTCTGCAAGCCCCCTCAACTCTCAGAATATGGAAGAGGTAATTGACCTTGATGTTGTCTTGTCATGGGTAGGCAGCTGCCTCTCCTCCTTACTGATCCCTTTCCTGACCAAGATTTTTGTGTTCACGGATTGAAAAGTAAATAAGCAGAGAATAATATAGTGTTTCTCTCTCTCTTCCCGTGGGTTTTGTGTGTGTGAGCATGTGTGTGTATGTGTGTGTGTGTGTTTATTTCCTCAAGTGTGTGTTTTCTTTGACGTTAGGCTGTTCCATGGACAACAGTAAGAAAATTGTCTTGGTTGTGAGAAAATTGTGGAGAAACTTTGAGTGCACTAGGTTTTGAGGTGTGGCAACTTGCTGATGAAGGCGGGTCAGACCTTGGTTAGGATAGTCTGAGAATGAGTTGTAAAGACAGGGAAGTAGAGTGTGAGGTTATGATGTGGCGAGGATCTGCTGATTGGATCTGGGTTTCTGGGGGAGTGGAGGGCCATCTGAGGTGGGTTACATTCCTTCCCTAGACTCAGTGTCATCGTTTCTCATCATAGGTCTGTGTTACCAGCATTGATGGAAGAAATGGCATGGTGGAATCTACCATTTTTTTTTACCCTCGATTCTCTCCACATACCTTCTGGGTATATACCAGGATTATACGACATAGTGGATATTGTTGCTGTGGACACTATGCAACCACGCTATTCTTGGAGAGCAGTATCAATGACCCCACTGCAAATGGTGAACTAACCAGACCTTGTCATTCATTTTCAGACTTCTGTCTGTGGTCATGGTGTAATAAAATAATATGGGCACGTAATCCAAACATCTGTGAGCTATGACTCTTTTGCCTTTTCCAATGTTTTTTTCTCTATGATAATTTTAATTTTCTATCTGCACTCCATTTGGTAAATATAGTGCTTATTTATAGATTTCTTCCTATGATCGTGTACAAAATAGTCAATTCAGAGAAATGATAGATCAGACTCAGGTCTACTTCAAACAAAAAGACTGAGCAGACTTTTATTAGGTTCAGAGGTGGTGCCATGAAAATTGCTTTCAGATTGTTGTACTTCTGAGAAGTTGTCTGTCTTCCTTCATCATTTTCTAGCCTTCAGAAGGAATCCTGAACCCTGGGTTGCCATCTGAGGTGTTAGGGGGGCCTACACTGGAGACTGAGGCTATCTGACCAGTTGCTTTATATTAGTACCTGGTACAGCCTTGTGCTTCACCCCGATGATCGGGTTCAATTGCATGCCCTTTAGGAATCCACTGTTGTCCTCATCTTTTAGAGGTTCAACCCTGTAAAAGACACCTATCTTCCAGGCAGTGGATCAAGATTCAGAACTTTCACCATATACCCTTCTTCCTGGGTGTGACCATCCCTACACTCAGAACCCAGAACCCCAAGCTCCAATGTTGGTTTATATTCTGCCTTTGCCACCCAAGAGTTCACTCATGCCAAAGCTTCTATTGGCTCTTTTGACCACAGACACTAGAGAGATACTCTCACCTCAGATGGCTTAAGGTTCAGATCCCTTGAAGGTTTCCAGTGCCGAGCCATCCAGTGCTCTTGTGTCCATTGTGTGAAACTGCAAGGCCATCCAGTCTCTAGAAGGAGGGGATGCTCAGACAAAGCCTATTTGATTATGTTTATCAGCAATTCACCACAACTGGTAACCCCACCATACTCAGAGCAGCCATAAACCTTCTGACCACCATTGTGGTAGCCCACCACCTGTTTTGGGATAATTGCCAACATCTCCTGACTGTTATCCCACATCTTTTTTTTTTTTTTTTATTGCAGATGAATTGGGTATGATTTTCCAGGCAGCAACTGCTTGGCTGGTTATCCAAGCAACACACATACACTAATAATCTGGAGTGACTTGCTGATATCTTCCTTTCTAATGGGTGTCCCTAATTTACCCAATCACATCATAGAGTCTCCAGGCCTCTCATCTTCCAGGTATGAGAAAAGTGACTCTGGAGGAGTTAGGATGGAGATTGTGGAGTCACAACTAGAAACAGTATCGAAACAGACTCAGTTCTTCTACCCACTATAAGACGAGTCCTTTAGAATGGTTATAAAGGATTCTGACAAACAGGAGACAATGTGATATAAGGTCCCCAAAGTGCCACATATTAACAAAAGAAATTTCCCAGTGCTGACAGAGTTTTCTTGAGCTGACCCTGCCACAGTTACTGTATCTTCAAGGACAGGTGCTGAGGAGGTGGGGTCATGTATGTAACTTTACCCTGTCCTGTTGCCATCATTTATACATGCTTTTGTTATTTGTACTCCGCTCTTTGTTCAATTCTGCTCTTCTTAAATATAAAATGCTGCTGAACTTGAGGCAAGAAGCCTACTCCATTACATGCTGGTGCAGCAAGTTTCCTCTCCCCAACTGGAAATGGCTTCATAATTCAGTTTCCCAGAAATCCCAACAACAATTCCTCACAAGGAAGCTGGACAAGACAATAGGAAGAAAGAGTTATAGGGGACTATCCTAATTTTTACAAAATCCCTATTTTCTGTGTGTGAGTGTTTGACCTGCATGTGTTTAACAGAACAGATGTGTGCCCGTGGTCCTAAGAGGTCAGAATAGTACGTGTAAGTGAACAAAAGGATAAATAACTCAGCAGTTAAAAGCACCTGTTGCTCTTGCAGAGGACCGGGCTCAAATCACCCATATCATGGCTCAGTATTTATGCATAACTATACAGGTTGAGAGAATCCGAGCTCTCTTCTACCCTCAGTGCCTTGTTGCTCCATGTGCCCATGCTCAGGGTTCATTCAGCCAATCAGTGCCAGTCCCTGGGTTGGGACCAGCTTTTCTCCAGCTCAATCACCAAAGAGTCCTCAGAGGGACCCAGGGCCGCACTGCTGAAACGGTTTGTCACCTCTTGAGGAGCCGAGTTTGAGAGGGTGCGGTTGTGAAGGAGCCCCCCGTAAGTGACAGTCAGGGTGGTTGGACAGTAATTAATCAAGGTGTGATGGGTGGGGCATCTCAAGCCCTGGGCGGCCACTATGTGAGGAAAATCCTGGTTGGCGTTTTCCCGTGGCCTCAGAGTAAAATGGAGGTGGAAGTACCATCCTAATGGCAGAGGACTGAACAGGCCTGGGCCTTCGAGGATTGGGAACGCTTGGAGGACACCACTCTTGGGGCCTCGGGACAGGATCAGAGAGCTGACTGCAGGACTGGGGGTGTGGGCGAGGAGCCGTTGGGTCCCTGGTGCTTGTCCTGTATGGTGTCCAGAGTCCATTAGAAACAAACTGAGGATTCCTCCCTCTTCATTGTCGTCTCTGTGGTAGTGGACGTTCGGTATGGACGTTGGAGACAGGGCGGGGGATGGCAGGAATGAAGGAAGATGTGAATGAAAAACAAAAAGAGACGTGGCAAGACATTGAGAAGTCATCTGGGATGGATTCTAACCACTGATCCTCCAGTCTCAATCGCCCACCTATGAGATTATAGATGTGCACCACCAAGTTCAGCATTTTCTGTCAGTTTTACTTTTGTAGGATGGGATCTGCCTTTGTAGCTCAGGCTGACCTGGCTTGGGCTGGCCTTGAACTTACAATCTTCAGATGTTTGAAATTGTCAGCTTCACCCAATCCCCAGTTTCTCCAATATAAATAAGGCCTTTCTGTGTGGGTGGTGGTGGTGGGTGGTGGTTGTATCTGGAGCATTGGGTGTTTTTTGTCATGAATGGACAGCTGTCATGCTGATTATTTTTCTGGATAGCACTGTGATTTTACATTAACACTGAGATACACACATGCATAATTGCTCATGTTTTGTTGTAAAAGAATCTGTGGGAGATAGGAACAAACTTCAGATGTCCCAGAAGTTAAGTGCAAACACGTTTTGATCATTTTTTAAAGGGGGGAGGACTCACATAGTATAGGTTGGCCTGGTTTTGCCTTTTTTAAGTTGAGAAATGACAGATTGTTAACTTGGTTCAAAGAAGTTTTTTTTAAAGAAGTAAGTTAAAAGGATTTTTAAAACACAGTTGGGAGGGAGAGGGACATGTTAAGTGGGATACATGGAGGAGATGGTAAGGAAAATGAGGTGTATATGCCACCATATTGACTATGCATACAAAATTCTGTGATAAAGAAAAAGTGTTTAAAATGAATGTTAAAAAGGGAATAATCGATCTTTTATTGTGCTAAGATAACTACTTGAGTTTTGACATTTTTTACTATTTAAGTGAAACCTTTGGATTCAGATAACTAGAGTTTTCTTCTTCTTCTTTTTCATCTGTAACTAAGAAGACATCTGAGTGTTTACCAATAGAAGAAGGGACCTTAAGAAAGTCATGGCAGTACCAAAGCAGGAGGGCTTGATACTTTTTGACTTTGATGATGAAGAAGATGATGATATAAACTTTACTGAGAACGCTCTTTCTGAAGGTAAAGCATATTATTCAGTGTTGGCCATTGAGTGTGTCCTGTAGTTTATTAGACTTTTACCTAGCTACCTGAAATGGAATAAAACTTTGCTAAAGGTTTTCATATACTTCATTTCTAATTTATCTATAAGTATTTCTTCTTATAGCAGAGTCTTAGCAATGCAGGTACTTTCTCTTGGCACTGTAAGTCCCAGTATGTTGAGAAAAAATAACTTGCTAGTTTTTTACCCCAGGAAAAGGCTTGAACATTGTTCCTATAAAATGTTGGCAAATTGTGAATTTATTTTATCAAACCTGCAAAGAAATTATGTCATTTCTAAAGCTGCTTCATAAACTCATATGATCAGTTCTTCCAGGGGAATGCAAATCCATAGTACTTTATTAACTATTACTACTAGAGCATAATTTCAAATGTTTCCATTTCTTTTTTACAATACAGAAAAGAGCCCAGCATTTGACAAGGATGAGGATAAATCATCTTCTGTAGAAACAGATGAAGATATGGGGTAATATTTTCAAATATTTTTTTTGTCAGCTCAATAGAGTACTTCAAAAGTAGTGTCTGTGGTCCCTACACTAGCTCTATATCCAGTTGAAGCCCAGTCTGGATTCCTTGAGGCCTTGGAATCACAAACACATAGCAACTAGGACAATAGGACCACCTGCATGAGCTCTTCACATGTACACACACAAAGCCAAGGGGAATATCATAAAAATAAGAGGGGTACAGCTAGAAAGAAGAAGAAGGGTCTCAGCAAGAGTAGGAGAGTTATGAAGAATGTAGTGTGGGTCATACATGTATTAATTGTTAAATATAATTAACACAAATTCACTCTGGTTGCCCAACATGTATTTTATATGCATATGACATTTGTTACAACCAAAACAATACGTATTTATTATGAATAATTTAAAGGACTTTCTGTGTAAACCTTTGTGTGTGCTAGACAAACGCCCCACCCATCAACTATATTTCCAGCTTTAATTTTTTATTGTCCTTTCTTCACAGAGATGAAATACACAGTATGTTGGATCAATTTGGAGGTATGTTGTGTTGGAGATTTAAATGTTTTCAGAAAATTGTTTAAAATTATATATCAGTGTCTATAAAGGAAATGTTAATCAGTGTTCTGCATTAAGTGTCATTTAATGCCTTCTCCTCACAGGATTTTTACGCAAGTTTTTGTGATTATAAAACAATTTTTTTGCACTTGAACTTTTCCATCATTTTTTAAAAAGTGAAATGATACTTTTTAGATGTGTGTGACTCAACTACATCTTTAGAAGCAAGAACAAATGGGACAGAGTTGCAATCTTTTTATCCCAGACTAAGTGGTAGTACCCAGGCGTGTTTCTGTGCATCAGCTCTCATTCATGAAATTTATTTTGTGAGACTCTTGCTGAATTCCTTTTTTCTAATCGGTTCTCGTCATCCACCTGGTAGCTTACAACAGTCCATAATCTAGATCATCTATAACCATGTATCACTCCAGGATCGGAGCCTCTCTTCTGATCTCTGTGAGCACACATGTATTAAACACACATGCATACATGGAAAACATTCATATATATAATAAAAAAATCAGAATTAAAATAAATTTTTGTGGACACAGAAAGTCCTGAAGTTTCTCAATTGATGACCTCATTTTAATAGTTTCTTTTGTGAGTCTTTTGTTAATTTTTGTAGATGGCTTGCTTGGTTTTGAGACAGGGTCTTTACTGTTTATTGGTGAATTCCAACTGCCCTGGAAGTTGTTATGAAGGCAAGTCTAGGCTTAATCTATAGATGTCCTCTGTCAGCTTCCCGGGTGCTAGAATTACAGGCCTGGGACCCCACACACAGTTTGGGAAACAGTATTCTTTTTAAAAAGAGGTAATAACAATTTGTTCTTTTATAAGAATTATTGATATCATGGAGTTTTCCCAGAGATATAATTTTCTATTTGGTGGTGAGAAAGAATTTGTTTTCTTAATCTGTTTAATAAATTTATGTATATAGATACTTAAAAGAATAAACTTGTATCTAATAGTACAGATGATTCTAGTTACAGAAGAGTCCTATTTATGGTAGAAAAACATGTTTTGCAAAACATTATTTGAACTATTGAATTTTATGCACTGCCCTACTTCCTACTAAGAATGCCCTATGAAAAGCTCCATGAAATGATTTTAAAACTATTTCTAAATTATCTCCATGGTTACATGAGTTTCTTTTTCATTCTTGTGTTTGTGTGTGTTTATGCAGGTTGTTCACCTGTATGCACAATTATGTGGGAGCATTGTGGCAGCCAGAGATTGAAATTGGAATGTCTTTGTCACGATTATGCTTACATGAGTTACTTTTTCATTCTTGTGTTTGTGTGTGTTTTGTGCAGGTGTGCACTTGTATGAACAATTATGTGGGAGCATGTGGCAGCCAGAGTTTGAAATTGGAATGTCTTTGTCAATCGTGTGTGTGTGTCTTTGTTTGTGTGTGTTTTTGTGTATGTTGCCTGCATGTATGTATGCTCCATGTGCTTGCCTGGTGCCCACAAAAGCCTTAAAGAGGCCATTAGATCCTTGGATATGGTTATGAGGCATCATATGGTTGGTAGTAATTGAACTGTGGTTCTCTAGAAGAGCTGTCAATGTTCTTAATACTGAGCAATCTACTTAGATCCCCCAAATTATTTTTGTGAGACAGGATTTCTCTGTATCTGGAGGCCATCATTTCAGTGACAGTGAATGGCCCAGAGTCCCAGGCTTGCCTCTCTCTACCCCTAAGTGCTAGGTTTAATGACACACACCATCAACACCTGGCTTTATTGGGGTTGTGGAAATTCTAACTCAGGCTTTCTGCTTTGCAAAAACAAGCAATTTAAACCACTAAGACATCTCTCCCAGACCAAAGCTCTTTTTTGTCTTTGGTCTTTGCCTCTTTTTGGTATTCTATCTATCTATCTATCTATCTATCTATCTATCTATCTATCTATCTGATTATTGAGCCTATTTCATACAAATATCTTGCTATTTGATTAAAGGACTTAGATTCTAATTCTTAAGAGTACTTTTATGTATTTTAAAGCTTGAGTCTAAGATTGTATGTTCAGGATCATCTAGTTAAAGTCTTGACTGTAACACAGTACAGAAACACACTATTATTTTCAGTTGCGACAGCATTTTTTTAAATTTAGAAATATTTCCCTATTAGCTAAGTGTTTGTGAAGCACTTAAAATGTAACCTGTAAAATATAACCTTTGGCCCTTTTGTTTTTCCTGGGTTGTTTATTATCATGTCTCAATTTTAAAAGGATTTTCAACCAGGAAAATCAGAACTGAGATGAAGTTGAAATTCATATGCAAAAGATATAGGTCCAAAAATATTTCAGATTCCAGAGTTTGTGTGTACTTCATTTTATTTGCATTGACTTCACTTTGGTACATCCCTAGTCTGAAAATGCAAAATTTCTAAGTACTCTAAAATATGAAACTTTGTGGGTTTGGGGATTTTCAAGACAGGATTTCTCTGTTAGCCCTGGCTACAACGGAAACTCACTCTGTAGATCAAAATCTCAGAGATCCATTGTTTCTCTTCCCAAGTGCTGAATTAAATGTTGTGCCACCACCATACTAGCAAACATATGATATTTTTTTGTACCATTGTTGGTATATTTCAATTTAATTTAAAATTATCATCCATATTGCTAATAACCATTTAACTATATCAGTATATACTTGAATGTTTAGGAACAATAGAAGTTGTAAATATTACCTTTATTTTCAATACAGATAATGTTAAAATTCTCTTCTGAGAAGAGAAGAAGAATCCAAATTGTACCTCTCAAACGGTTACAAAGAGAGTAGCTACAAAATGAGACAATTTGGAAAACCAGACAAAAGCTATTGTAAGTTTGCTGGTAAATTTAGAGCCATATTTCTATCATTTTTCAGGATATATTGGTGGTGCAAATGACTTAGGAAATATTATCACCTGTCTATTGGAATCTCCAGTGAAAGTTTCCTGTAAGCAAGTAGTGTTATAACCCCAGGCCGTCATAGAACTGACATATATTATTTGGAAGTCAGTGAAGATTACATTTTTCCTCCCAAATAACAGTTGAGAGGGTTATTATTTTTTAAAGTAATTAATGATATTAATGAGGAAGTGGTAGCTGCCATATAAAACTATAAAGGTCTTAAGTTGATTGTATGGTCAATGTATAGAAGAGTTAATTTT
>NC_047679.1:113459274-113502754 GCF_011762505.2 Arvicanthis niloticus | reverse complement strand
TGGGGTGGGGCATCTCAAGCCTGGCGGCCACTATGTGAGGAAAATCCTGGTTGGCGTTTCCCGTGGCCTCAGAGTAAAATGGAGGTGGAGTACCATCCTAATGCAGAGGACTGAACAGGCCTGGGCCTTCGAGGATTGTGAATGCTTGGAGGACACACTCTTGGGGCTCGGGACAGGGATCAGAGAGCTGCCTGCAGGACTGGGGTTGTGGGCGAGGAGCCGTTGGGTCCCTGGTGCTTGTCCTTTATTGTTTGCCAGAGTCCATTATAAACAAACTGAGGATTCCTCCCTCTCATTGTCGTCTCTGTGTGGTGGACGTTCGGTATGGACGTTGGAGCTGGCGGGGTGGCAATGAGGAAGAGTGAATGAAAAACAAAAAAGATAGTGGCAAGACATTGAGAAGGCATCTGGATTGATTCTAACCACTGATCCTCCAGTCTCAACTCGCCCACCTATGAGATTATAGATGTGCACCACCAAGTTCAGCATTTTCTTCAGTTTACTTTTGTAGGATGGGATCTGCCTTTGTAGCTCAGGCTGACCTGGCTTGGGCTTGCCTTGAACTTACAATCTTCAGATGTTGGAAATTGTCAGCTTCACCCAATCCCCAGTTTCTCCAATATAAATAGGCCTTTCTGTGTGGGATGGGTGGTGGTGGTGGTGTTGTATCTGGAGCATTGGGTGTTTTTTGTCATGAATGGACAGCTGGTCATCTGATTATTTTCTGATAGCACTGTGATTTTACATTACCACTGAGATACACACATGCAGATTGCCTCATGTTTTGTTGTAAAAGAATCTGTGGGAGATAAGGAACAACTTCAGATGTCGCTGGATTTAGTGCAAACACTTTTGATCATTTTTTAAAGGGGGGAGACTCACATCGTAATATGTTGCCTGGTTTTGCTTTTTTGTTGAGAATGACAGATGTTAACTTTGGTTCAAAGAAGTTTTTTTAAGAGTAATTTAAAGGTTTTTAAACACAGTTGGGAGGGAGAGGGTCCAATGTTAAGTGGATACATTGAGGATGGTAAGGAAAATGAGGTGTATATGCACCATATTTGACTATGCATACAAAATTCTGTGATAACAGCGAAAGTGTTAAATGATGTTAAAAAGGGAATACTCGATCTTTTATTGTGCTAATACTACTTGAGTTTTTTGACATTTTTTACTATTTTAAGTGAAAACCTTTGGATTCAGATACTGGAGTTTTCTCCTTTTTCTCTTCTGTAACTAGAAGACATCTGAGTGTTTTACCATAGAATAAGGGCCCTTAAGAAAGTCATGACAGTCCCAAAGCAGGAGCGCTTAATACTCTTTGACTTTGATGATAGAGAAGATGATGATATAAACTTTACTGAGAACGCTCTTTACCTGAGTAAGCATGTTATTCAGTGGTTGGCCCATTGATTGTGTCCTGTAGTTTCATTAGACTTTTTACCTAGCTACCTGAATGGAATAAAACTTTGCTAAAGGTTTTCATATGCTGTCATTTCTAAATTTATCTATAAGTATTTTCTTCTTATAGCAGAGTCTTAGCAATGCAGGTAGTTTCTCTTGGACCCTGTAGTCCCAGTATTTTGAGAAAAAATAAACTTGCTAGGATTTTACCCCAGGAAAAGGCTGAACATGTTCCTATAAATGTTGGCAAATGTGTAATTTATTTCATAAAACCTGTAAAGAATTATTTCATTCTCAAAGCTGCTTCATAAACTCATATGATCAATTCTTCCAGGGGAATGCAAATCGATAGTACTTTATTAACTATTACTAATATAGCATAATTTCAAATGTTTCCATTTCTTTTTTACAATACAGAAAGAGCCCAGCATTTGACAAGGATGAGGATAAATCATCTTCTGTAGAAACACATGAAGATATGGGGTAATATTTTCAAATATTTTTTTTTGTCAGCTCAAATAGTGTACTTCAAAAGTAGTGTCTGTGGTCCCTACACTAGCTCTATATCCAGTTGAAGCCCAGCCTGGATTCCTTGAGGCCTTGGAATCACAAAAACATAGCAACTAGGACAATAGGACCACCTGCATGAACTCTTTACATGTACACACACAAAGCAAAGGGGAAAATCATAAAATAGAGGGGTACCAGCTAGAAAGAAGAAGAAGGGTCTCAGCAAGAGTAGGAGAGTTATAAAGAATGTAGTGTGGGTCCTACATGTATTAATTGTTAAATATAATTAACACAAATTCACTCTGGTTGTCCAACATGTATTTTATATGCATATGACATTTGTTACAAACCAAAACAATACGTATTTATTATGAATAATTTAAAAGACTTTCTGTGTAAACCTTTGTGTGTGCTAGACAAACGCCCCACCGTCAACTATATTTCTAGCTTTAATTTTTTATTGTCCTTTCTTTTTTTTTAATTTTATTTATTAGATCTTTCATTTACACTTCAGATACCATCCTGTTTCCCCATTCCCCCCCCCTTAGAAAACCCCTATCCCATGCCCCCTTTTCATTTTGCATTTATACATTTTTTTAAGAAATGTTAATCATAGGCTTTATAAGTTTGGTATTCTTCAATCAGAGGTGTAACCCACTACCCAACCTAGATATATCAACTATCTTTGACTGGTGGAGATACATGAACATCTGCTTCCCTGTCTCCCCCCTCTATCTCTCTTTTCATCACCTAGCTTCTCCTCTCCTTCTTCTTCTCCTCTTCTTACTCCTTTTCTTCCTCTCAGTACTCCTCCCACCTTAGCTCCTCCTACACATCACCCTTCCTGTTAAAAGGAAACTTTTCTCTCAAAATACAATTAGAGCATAATTATGCCTATTTGTACCAGTGAGGTACAAGATAGTCCTAATACCCAGTCCATCCATTTGTTGACTAACCAGCACCTCTGTCATCTATCCTAACTAAAACACTTAGTTCTGAACCTGGCTTTTTCCTTGGCTTTAGGATGAATGTCAGCTGATGACCATACACTCAGATCTTTTCTCTCAAAGTAAATAGCTATAAGTTTTCAACCCCATCAGAAATCCAGAATGACTGAGTTGACTATAATTGTGGGAAGCACAAAGCATAGCTTCTAAAACTTAGCCAATTTATAGAGACCTCTGAACACCTGGACACTTGCTCTACTTCAAAACGTTGGAGCATCTGTTCTTCTGCCTTCTGGCCTAGAATCATCTGACAGACCTTAGTGCTGCAGAATTATTAAGGGCTGATTACTCTGTCTAGGCAGATATAATCAGTCGACTATTCTGCAAGTGTGTCCTTTTCTGGACAGTAATTTGTCTGTAGAAGGAAAGTGGCAATTCTTGCCTAGTGGCTGTCTCACCACAACTGGAGTAACTCCAAGGATGTTCAATTTCTTCTTAGAATTTAACATAGGAAGCTGTCCGGAGCAGACAGGTCTCTAATGAAAATGAACATTAATACTGAAATGTTTGTCATGTCAATTCTAAGGATTTCTGATGTTTTGAAAACCAGCTATCCATGTAAGGTAATCTGGACTGTTGCCTGTTAACTCCACTCAGCTATTTCTAAATAAAACATAGAGAACACCCTTATAATAAACTCCAAGCCATGAATTTTCTATAGTCCCTTAACTCACAGACTGACCATCTCAAATCAGTTAAAAAAGTTGAAGAAGGACTGGGTCTAAGCTTTGTATTCCTAAGTGTGTTATACTGGTACAATGCCTATGAGAGTAAACAATATTCATCTCACTCTTATATCACTAAGAAGCTCATGCCAATGAAAACCTTAAAATTTGTAAACAAAGTAAATTGGTGCCATTTAAGAATTTATATCTTCATCTTGATGTTAATTATACAGATTTCTACTAATAGGTTATGGCTATGCATGTAACCCCTAGCTAATCCTCTCTATTCCGACAAAACCACTACTTTTCCCTAGGGAGACAACCCAACATTTACCACCTTAGTCCCCATGCCCAGGGAATAGGGGCGCTGACTCATCATTAGCTTCTTCAAGCTGATTATGGGCATTGAGATATTAGAAGAGGAGTGGGGGGGAAGAGCAAGTTGACAATCCTCTGATGCTGTGTCTTCGCTGCCTCCAGATGGAATTCACGGACCTCCGAGGTTTGAGCAGGTCTGCCCAGCTTGCTTGTTGAGTAGATAGATACACCAAGGCTGATCATTCTGCAATATACAATTCTCAACACAAATTTTAGTATCAAGATAGTTTCTTTTTTTTTTAAAGAGGGCTGACATTTTATTAAGAATGTTGGTTCTAACCACTTTTCTATTTTTCCTCCTCTTTTATTGGATATAATATTTACATTTCAAATTTTATCCCCTTACCATATTTCCCCCACCACCCAGGAACCCCTTATCCCATCCCCCCTCCTCCTGCCTATATGAAGGTGTTTACCCACCTACCCCCAGCCTCCCTCCCCACCCTCAGATCCCCCCCCCTCAGTGCTCAGCCTTCAGGGTACCAATGATCTTGTCTCCCACCTATGCTCAACAGGGCCATCCTCCCCTACATATACAGCTGGAGTCATGTGTCTCTCCCTATGTGTTCCTGGGCTGGTGGTTTAGACCCTGGGGAGCTCTGGCTGGTTGGTATTCTTGCTCTCCTCACAGGGCCACCAGCCCTTATGGTTCACGGTTCCTTCAATTTACTCTCTAACTCCTCCATTGGGAACTTTGATCAGATTAATGGATAGCTGTGGGTATCTGTCTCTGGGTATGTCCGACTCTGAGAGACCTCTAAGGAGACAGCCTTATCAGGCTGCTGTCAGCTTTCCCATCCTGACATCCCTATCAGCGTCTATTTTGGTGACTGCCTATGGAATGAATACCCAGACACAATGGTCTCCCTACAACCCCCCCTTATGATTCTGACCCACACTGTGTCTCCATATTTGCTCCCTTGGTTATTTAGTTACTCCTTCTAAGAAAGACCTAGGCATCCTCACTTGTTCTTTCTTCTTCATGAGCTTCGTATCATCTGGTAGTTGAATCTTTGTTGTTTCAAACTTTTGGGCTAATCTCTGCTTATCAGTGAGTAAATACCTGTGTGTTCTTTTGTGATTGGGTTACCTCACTCAGGATGATATTTTCTAGATCCATCCATTTACCTAAGAATTTCTCAAATTCATTATTTTTATAGCTGTGTAATATTCCATTGTGTAAATGTACCACATTTTTGTATCCATTCCTCTGTTGAAGGGCATCTGGGTTCTTTCCAGCTTCTGGCTATTATAAATAGGGCTGCTATGAACATAGTGGAGCATATGTCTTTGTTATTTGTTGGGGCATTTCCTGGGTATATACCCAGAAGTGGTATAGCTGGGTCCTCAGGTAGTGCTATGTCCAATTTTCTGAGGAACCGCCAGACTGACTTCCAAAGTGGTTGTACCAGCTTGCAACCCCACCAACAATGCAGGAGTGTTCCTCTTTCTTCACATCCTCGCCAGCATCTACTATCACCTGAGTTTTTGATCTTAGCCATTCTGACTGGTGTGAGGTGGTATCTCAGTGTTGTTTTGATTTGCATTTCCCTGATGACTAAGGATGTTGAGCATTTCTTAAGGTGCTTCTCGGCCATTCGAGTTTCCTCAGTTGAGAATTCTTTGTTTAGCTCTGTACCCCATTTTTTAATGGGGTTATTTTGTTGTTTGGCGTCTAATTTCTTGAGTTCTTTGTAAATATTAGATATTAGCCCCCTATCAGATGTAGGATTGGTAATGATCTTTTCCCAATCTGTTGGTTGCCGTTTTGTCTTGTTGACAGTGTCCTTTGCCTTACAGAAGCTTTGCAATTTGATGAGGTCCCATTTGTCGATTCTTGATCTTAGAGCCTAAGCCATTGGTGTTCTGTTCAGGAACTTTTCCCCTGTCCCTAGGTATTCGAGGGTCTTCCCCAACTTCTCTTCTAATATTTTCAGTGTACCTGGCTTTATGTGAAGGTCCTTTATCCACTTGGAGTTGAGCTTTGTGCAAGGGGATAAGAATGGATTAATTTGCATTCTTCTACATGTTGACCTCCAGTTGAGCCAGCACCACTTGTTGAAAATGCTGTCCTTTTTCCACTGGATGAATTTAGCTCCCTTGTCAAATATCAAGTGACCATAGGTATGCGGGTTCATTTCTGGGTCTTCAATTCTGTTGCATTGATCGTCCTGTCTGTCTCTGTACCAATACCAAGCAGTTTTTATCACTACTGCTCTGTAGTACAGTTTGAGGTCCGGAATGGTGATTCCCCAGAAGTTCTTTTATTGTTGAGAATAGTTCTCGCTATCCTAGGTTTTTGTTATTCCAAATGAATTAGTAAATTGCTCTTTCTATCTCTATGAAGAATTGATTTGGAATTTTGATGGGTATTGCATTGAATCTGTAGATTGCTTTTGGCAGGAGAGCCATTTTTACTAAATTAATCCTGCCAATCCAGGAGCATGGGAGATCTTTCCATCTTCTGAGATGTTCTTCAATTTCTTTCTTGAGACACTTGAAGTTCTTGTCATACAGATCTTTCACCGTGCTTTGTTAGATTCACTCCAAGATAATTTATTTTATTCGTGGCTATTGTGAAGGGTGTCATTTCCCTGATTTCTTTCTCTGCCTGTTTATCCTTTGAGTAGAGGAAGGCTACTGATTTGTTTGAGTTGATTTTATATCCAGCCACATTGCTAAAGTTGTTTATCAGGTTTAGGAGTTCTCTGGTGGAAGTTTTAGGTTCACTTAAGTATACTATCATATCATCTGCAAATAGTGAAATTTTGACTTCTTCCTTTCCTATCTGTGTCCCTTTGACTTCCTTTTGTTGTCTAATTGCTCTAGCTAAGACTTCCAGTACTATATTGAATAGGTAAGGTGAGAGTGGGCAGCCTTGCCTAGTCCCTGATCTTAGTGGGATTGCTTCAAGTTTCTCTCCATTTAGTTTGATGTTGGCTACTGGCTTGCTGTATATTGCTTTTACTATGTTTAGATATGGGCCTTGTATTCCTGATCTTTCCAAGACTTTTAACATGAAGGGATGTTGAATTTTGTCAAATGCTTTCTCAGCATCTAGTGAGATGACCATGTGGTTTTTCTCTTTGAGTTTATTTATGTAGTGGATTACATTGATGGATTTCCGAATATTGAACCATCCCTGCATTCCTGGGATAAAGCCTACTTGATCTTGATGGATAATTGTTTTGATGTGTTGTTGGATTCGGTTTGCGAGAATTTTATTGAGTATTTTTGCATCAATATTCATAAGAGAGATTGGTCTGTAGTTTTCTTTCTTTGTTGGGTCTTTCTGTGGTTTAGGTATGAGTGTAATGGTAGCTTCATAGAATGAATTGGGTAGTGTTCCTTCTGTTTCTATTTGATGGAATAACTTGAAGAGGATTGGTATTAGGTCTTCCTTGAAGGTCTGAAAGAATTCTGCACTGAAACCATCTGGCCCCGGACATTTTTTGGTGGGAAGATTTTTAATGACTGTGTCTATTTCTTTAGGCGTTATGGGACTGTTTAGGTGGTTTATCTGCTCCTCGTTTAACTTTGGTACCTGGTATCTATCTAGAAAATTGTCCATTTCCTCCAGATTTTCCAATTTTGTTGAGTATAGGCCTTTGTAGTAGGATCTGATAATTTTTTTAATTTCCTCTGTTTCTGTTGTTATGTCTCCCTTTTCAGTTCTGATTTTATTAATTTGAATGCTGTCTCTGCGCCCTTTGGTTAGTCTGGCTAAGGGTTTGTCTATCTTGTTGATTTTCTCAAAGAACCAGCTCCTGGTTTTGTTGATATTTTGTATAGTTCTTTTTGTTTCGACTTGGTTGATTTCAGCCCTGAGTTTGACTATTTCCTGCCGTCTACTCCTCTTGGGTATACTAGCTTCTTTTTGTTCTAATGCTTTCAGGTTTGCTGTCAATTTGTTAATGTATGCTCTTTCCACTTTCTTTTTGTGAGCACTTAGAGCTATGATTTTTCCTCTTAGTACTGCTTTCAATGAGTCCCACA
Source organism: Arvicanthis niloticus (assembly GCF_011762505.2). Lineage (NCBI taxonomy): Eukaryota > Metazoa > Chordata > Mammalia > Rodentia > Muridae > Arvicanthis > Arvicanthis niloticus. Next base: position 113,494,794 of record NC_047679.1, on the reverse strand, counting down.
TGTTTTGATATGATGTGTCCTCATTTTCATTTAAATCTAAAAAGTCTTTAATTTCTTTCTTAATTTCTTCCTTGACCAAGTTATCATTGAGTAGAGCATTGTTCAGTTGCCAAGTGTATGTCGGTTTTCTGATGTTTTTGTCCATGTCAAAGACAAGTCTTAATCCATAGTGGTCTGATAAGGTGCTGGGGATTATTTCAATCTTTTTGTATCTGTTGAGGCCTGTTTTGTGACCAATTATATGCTCTATTTTCGAGAAGGTACCATGAGGTGCTGAGAAGAATGTATATTCTTTTTTTTTAGGATGAAATGTTTTATAGATGTCAGTTAGGTCCAATTGGTTCATAACTTCTGTTAGTTTCATTGTGTCTTGATTTGGTTTCTGTTTCCATGATCTGTCCATAGCTGAGCATAGGGTGTTGAAATCTCCCACTATTATTTTGTAGGGTGCAATGTATGCTTTAAGTTTTAGTAAAGTGTCTTTTATGTATGTGGGTGCCCTTACATTTGGGGCATAGATGTTGAGAATTGCGAGTTCCTCTTGGTACATTTTTCCTTTCATGAATATGAAGTGTCCTTCTTTATCTTTTTTTGATTACTTCTGGTTGAAAACTGATTTTATTTGATATTAGAATCGCTACTCCAGCTTGTTTCTTGGGACCATTTGCTTGGAAGATTGTTTTCCAACCTTTTACTCTGAGGTAGTGTCTGTCCTTTCCACAGAGGTGCGTTTCCTGAATGCAGCAAAATGTTGGGTCCTGTTTACGTATCCAGTCTGATAGTCTATGTCTTTTTACTGGAGAATTGAGTCCATTGATATTAAGAGATATTAAGGAAAAATGAGTGTTGTTTCCTGTTATTTTTGTTATTGGCAGTGGAGATATGTTTGTGTAGCTACCTTCTTTTACGGTTTTTGGAAGATTACTTTCCTGCTTTTTCCAGGTTGTAGTTTCCCTCCTTGTGATGGAGTTTTCCACCAATTATCCTTTGAAGTGCTGGGTTTGTGTTGAGATACTGTGTAAATTTGGATTTGTCATGGAATATTTTGGTTTCTCCATCAATAATGATTGACAGTTTTGCTGGTATAGTAGTCTGGGCTGACATTTATGTTCTTTTAGGGTCTGTATGATATCAGTCCAGGATCTTCTGGCTTTTATGGTCTCTGGTGAGAAGTCTGGTGTAATTCTTATAGGTCTGCCTTTATATGTTACTTTGCCTTTTTCCCTTACTGCTTTTAGTATTTTTTCTTTGTTTTGTACATTTGATGTTTTGACTATTATGTGGCGGGAAGTTTGTCTTTTCTGGTCTAAACTATTTGGAGTTCTGTAGGCTTCTTGTATATTTATGGACAGCTCTTTCTTTAGGTTAGGGAAGTTTTCCTCTATAATTTTGTTGAGGATATTTACTGGTCCTTTAAGTTGGGAGTCTTCCCCCTCATCTATTCCTATTATCCTTAGGTTTGGCCTTCTCATTGTGTCTTGGATTTCTTGTATATTTTGGGTTAGTAGCTTTTTGTATTTGCATTTTCTTTGACAGTTGTGTCAATGTTTTCCATGGTATCTTCTGCACATGAGATTCTCTCTTCCATCTCTTGTATTCTATTGGTAATACTTGTGTCTATGACTCCTGATAGTTTTTTAAAGTTTTCTATCTCCAGGGTGTTCTCCCTTTGTGATTTCTTTATTGTTTCTACTTCTATTTTTAGATCCTGCATGGTTTTGTTTAATTCCTTCTCCGTTTGGTTGCATTTTCTTGCAATTCCTTAAGGGATTTCTGTGTTTCCTCTCTAAGGGTTTCTATCTGTTCTTTGAGAGTTTTATTTATGTCTTTCTTAAAGTCCTCTATCATCATCATGAGAAGTGATTTTAATTCTGAATCCTGCTTTTCTGGTGTGATGGGGTGTTCAGGGCTTGCTCTGATGGGGGAACTGGGTTCTGATGATGCCATGTAACTTTGGTTTCTGTTGCTTGCGTTCTTGCGCCTGCCTTTTGCCATCTGGTTAATTCTAGTGCTACCTGTACTTCTGTCTCTGATTGAAGCCTGTCTTTCCAGTTGTCTCGCTTTTGTTTGGTCTTCTAGGAGTCCAGATGTCTCTGTGATTTTTTCCAGCTGCCCTGATTACAGTGGTATCTCTAGGATGCCTCAGGATATGGTGCCTCCAAGGTAACAGTCCAGCTAGATGTCTGCTGTTCTGGGTGCAGTGTCTCCTCTTGGATATCTCAGGGTATGTTGTCTGACACTCTGAGTTCAGTTGTTCCTCTGTGGCTCTGGGTTGAGCGGACCTTCCAGTATGTCTCAGGTGGAATCCAGGGTCCATACAACTGCAGACCTGGTAGAGGTCTGGTCTGGGACTCAGACCCTGCAGGCCTCAGACCGGAGGGGGGGCGAGCAGCAGAAGGAGCGTGCTAGTGCTGGCTATGGGTTCTATGGATCCCCAGAATGTGTCTGGGGGACTCCTGGGTGCACTTACCCACAGGCCTCAGACTGCAGGAGGGGCGAGCGCCGGACAGGGCGTGCTAGCGCTGGCTATGGGTTCTATGGATCCCCCAGAATGTGTCTGGGGGGCTCATGGGTGCACTTACCCGCAGGCCTCAGACTGCAGGAGGGGCGAGCTGGGGAAGGGGCGTGCTAGAGCTGGCTATGGGTTCTATGGATCCCCCAGAATGTGTCTGGTGGACTCCTGGGTGCACTCACCTGCAGGCCTCAGACTGCCCGCCTTTATATCTTACTTGGCCTTTTTCCCTTACTGCATTTAATATTCTTTCTTTGTTTTGTGCACTTGGTGTTTTGATTATTATGTGACGGGACGTAATTCTTTTCTGGTCTACTCTAATTGGTGTTCTATAAGCTTCTTGCATTTTTATGGGCATCTCGTTAATCAAGTTTGGGAAGAATATATATATATATATATATATATATATATATATATATATATATTCCCATACAAGTTTTCCAGGAACATCAGTACTAGGAAATGAGGAGCTAGACCAATTATCAGTAGGAAACGAATTAAATGTATTAAAGGCTTTAATTTTTCGTTAAGGCATCATGTAAAAAGTATAAGTTTAGATACAAATTCCTATAACTTGACAAGAAGCCAAAGAAATTATAAAAACATGTTCTACTTGTTCTTTATATAATCAAGCTCCATTACCTGCCAGAAGTAACCCTTAAGGTCACCAAAGAAATGAAATTTGGGAGACTGATGTGTTTTGTCTTGCAGAATTTAGAAAACTAAGGTATGTACATCCTACAATTGACACTATGCAGGATTCCAATGGGCTCTGTCTTGAGTTCTGAAAAGGCTGATTTTGTATTTTCATGTTTATTACAAGTGATGGCTATTTTAGGAATACCTTTACAGGTAAAATCTGATAATGCTATGAAGTCGTGTATCCAGTAAACTATAACAGTTCTTTAAATATTATAATATAAACCATATTACTAACATACCTTGCAATCCTACAGGACAAGCAATTGTGGAGACATCTAACAGGACTTAAAAGGAAATGCTTACTAAACCGAAGGGGGATGTAAGGTCTCCTGGAGATAGATTACATAATGCTTTATTGACTTAAAATGTTTGAAATGTCAATGAGACAGGCAGCACAGCTGCTGAAAAGCATTGGATTTTAGAAAGGACTGCTGAATTATTTTAAGGGTGTGTTATCTTGAGAATGGAAGTCAGGAAGTGTGATGCACTGGGGGAGAAGTTAATCTTTGTTTTTTCACAGAAAGTGCAAAGCTGTGGATTCCTTCAGATTTAATACAGATTTGATTTGATGGGGGAGTGTACTATCTTGTGTTCTCATGCTAATTGTCTTACCCATAAAACCTGTTTGCAGTGTCCTGCACATAGGCTAAGGAAGCCTGCCTGCCCCTAGTTGGCTCTGATTAGGAAATAAAGTTGCCAACAGTCAATGTCTGAGCAGGAAGACAGGCAGAACTTTTAAATTCCCTGGCCCAGGAGAGGAGATGAAGGAATTCCACCATAGGAGGGAGTAGGGTGGACCAGGCCATGAAGGGGCAGAAGAGTAGAATGGAGGAACATAGATGCAAAGGGAAAGAGTTCCCATGAGAGGCATACCCAGAAGGACACAGGGCACCAGAGATGAAATATAGATTTCAAAATGTTAACTCAGAAATACTGGAGGACAGTGTGTGCGAGCCATGGGGAGGTGTAGAAGCATCCACCCATTGAGCTAGTCAGGGCATATCAAAATATAAGTGTGTGTGTGTGTGTGTGTGTGTGTGTGTGTGTGTGTGTGTGTGTGTTTATTCTAGAATCCAGAGAATTCTGGCAGATGGCAAGAAGTGCAAGGAGCTCAGAGGAGATTAAATATTTACTGCAATAGTACAGACCTGAAAATTTGGGCTGTGGACCTGGATAAAGAAACCAAGAACAACAAGGAAATGGGTGACATAAGTGCTGATCCCTCTACATGGAAACATCTCCGAAACTGGCTGAAACGTGAATGTTTCTGCAGTAGTCAGTAAATCTTTTTGGCTACAGAGTCGGTATTACTTATCATTCCATGCAACCCTTTCATATGGCATGGTTGTAGATTAATATCACAGTTTGGTTACATAGTCTAAATTGTCTTATAATGTTTGATGCCTTTTACCTGTTTGAACAATGAGCAAAGATTCATCTTTAGCTGATTTGTGCACACCATATATGCCACACGTGTGTTAACACAAACAAAGTATATTGCCTTGAAAAGTTTGTGTGCATTGAGAACAAGAGGACCAGACACCAATGAAAACAAGATAAGTATCCCGGATGATCCAGGCACACAGGCTGGCTTGGTTGGTGTTTCCTCAAAAACCTATGTCCCTAAATCTGTTGTCTTTCTGTGGAATCTGCTCTCCAACAGGGCTGCCTTGCCTGGCTTCAGTGAAAAAGGATGCCCTTAATCTGGCAGAGAGTTGATGTAATATGGTGGTGGCATGTCCAGGGGTGCCCAACTTCTCAGAGGAGAAGGTAAGGGGTGGTGGTCAGAGGGGCTCTGTGACAGGGGGACAGAGAGGAGGGGGACAGTAGTCCCAATGTAGAAAATAAAGTAAAATCTGCATCCAGAACAGCTTCAAAAAGCCTAGTTGAGATGCTGCAACCTCACAGACTGTTCCAGCCAAGATTCAGTTAAGCACTGTACATTCATGTCACACAGAGAGAGACTGGACAGCAAATGATACAGTTAGCTTCCCTAGGACTTGGCCAATATTCCAATTTTCATAGGGTACCCAAAAGATGTCATGGCCCTGAGAGATCAGGAAGCATTTTTGTCCTTTCCCCAGAAGTGTGGTGGTGGTTTTTTATTGTTTGGTGGGAGATAGATGTTTGTAGTCCTTTAAAGGGGGTTGGTTACAAATTGCTAATGGTCTTGGTCAGGGGAAAACAATATAAAGGAAGTTAGATTAAGGGATCTCTTTCACTTTCTTTTCTTTCCTCTATCTCTATTTATCTCTTATCTAGTATGCAACTCGTTTATCAATGTAATGTAAATTCTAGTCCCTTTTTAAGCTACAACTAAAAACTGTTTAGGATAATTTAGAAATGCAAGTGTATAGTCAGTCAATCAAATTTATGGTTATGTTAGGTACCGGTTTAGTTAGTTACAGAAATAAACTTTATTTAGCCTCCAGTAGATGTTTTCAAAGGTAAATGCAAAATACATAGCTAGAAACAAGTAATATTTGTCTATACAGATAGATTCTAGGTAGATAGATGGTCGTCAAACACTTCAGAGATCAACAGAACATGGCATTTAAGATGTTTCAATACCATAAGGCTTTTCATGACAGTGAGACATGTCAGTTCCTGGCAGCACCTCCATGCTACTTCAAAAAAGACGACAGGCACATGAAGTTTACTTGTTTGTGGCAAAGCTGCCAGTGGGCAAAAAGCTGCCCTTGCCTCTACAACTAACAGCATGCTGTCACACCTGTGGACAAGCAGGACACTGCGAAATCAACTGATGAACTCTGCAAAAACAAGATAGGGCAGTCCTTCAGCAATTTCTGCTTCACAGAGAAGTCTGTCAGATGTTTCCCTCTGCCCCTCTCCCTCTCCCTCTGCCTCTCCCCCGTCTCTCACACACATACAAACACACAGACACACACAGACCCACACACTATGTCGGGTTCTAACAACAATTTTCTAGTGCTTTTTAAAATTATTACATATGTACAGATAGTTTTTGTGGTTTTTTTGTTGTGTTTGGTCTCACTGTGAGGTTTTGGCTGGCGTAGAAGTGAGAATGCAGAGGAGCTGAGCCTCAAATGCACAGAAACCTCTTGCCCCTGTCTCCAGAGACCTGTCATTAACAGTATTGACAGCATTGGCCACCATTTCCAGCTTGTAGATGTGTATTTACTTGTAGATGTGGCCACTACTTGAATTCCTGGTGTGGGATGGGCCAGGAGAAGGTGTTGGAACAAATATAACTGAAAGTTTTCACAGTTGTCAGCTACTTTGTGGGTGCTGGGAACCGAACACGGGCCTCCACTAAAGGCAACAAGTGCCTTAACTAGCCAGCCTCCTGGCTAGTGCTCATATCCATAACCAAGCATGATTTTTACTGGGCTGAGCAGGTATGAGAGTTCCTTCCACACCTCCTACAACAAACTCTCGACCCTCTCATGAAAATGTAGAAAACAGCTAGAGCCCTTAAAAGCACACTGAGTATGCAAGGATGCAACTGCAAGCAGCTTTTCCAGAGGCCTTCCTGTTGGTGTATTCACAATGGGTGGGTGGGACCAAATGTCCATAGCCAATGACGTAAGCAGTGACGTACATATACCATTGTCTCTCATTGGCTAGGCAGTGGAAAGGGGTGGGATCTCCCCAGACAGAGTTTTATAAGGAAACCTGGCAGCAGCCAGGGAGGTACCCTGTCCCTGGCTCTCCTGAGAACCTCCATTTAGCCATTCATTATCATCTCACAGAGGCTGGGAAATTCTCATCTTGAGAGTCAGACAAAGGAAGAGTACTGAGTCATCTGAAATCCGTGGTCACTGCTCAGGTTGGTGGCGATCCCAACATTGTACAACTTGTACCACCTTGTACAGTGGATGCTTTCATGGGAAGAACATGTCTGAAGAAACATCGCAAGAACATCATATAGGTAATCTGGGAACACCCACCCTTCCCCCCTTCAATCCCCACCCAAGGAGACTCCTCAGAAAGGCTTTCCTCCACCTTAAGTTGCGGTGGGGCACAAAGAGCCGAGAGGGACCTGCTGCCATCCTGAGTGGCCATTGAGCAAGAGGATGTTCCTGAGTTTCCAAGTAAGGCCAGTACTGAACTGTGCCCCAAGCTCCTGTGGTATGCCAAATCAGGAGGGTGTTTGGACCAACTCACAGAACACGTGACACAAGTCTTTTTGGGCTGTAATGTCCCTGCCTTCGCATCTTGCCCTTGAAAGATGTCTTTGGCTATCCCCCAGAGAAAGGGAACATCGCACTTTGAGAGTGAATTCAGCCTTGTTTTCCCTGAACACATGTATCTAAAGCCAGGAGGCAGGGTTGTAAGGAAGGCACTATAGAGGAAGGTGACCAATTGTCCCAGCATGGTACAGGAGGCAGATCCCCAAACAGTACTTATCCATAAGACTTATGAAGAGCAAAAGGAAATTTGGCGACGTGTCCTTACATCTGCATATATCTTTTAATGCTTTGTCAGAAGGGATGTTGGAGAATGTAGAGCTATGGCTATGCATTTGCTGTTGCTGTTGAGTCAGGCATATACTAGTAACAGTGGGAGTTTAAAGGGGCTTCCTGAGCAGGTAGATGAACATAGCACTTGTGTTCCCACTGGAACAGGTCAGCCACAGCTGAAATAGATGCCATGGAGGTGCCATTCGTGAGTCACAACCTTAGGATGCAGTGATGGCTGTTGTCTTATGGTCAGAGGAGTGATGCTATGTGCTCATATCTACAAGGGTGTTCAAAAACGAACTTGTCTATAGTGGGTGCTTGCATTTGACATGAACCCGTGTGACCTTTGTTTACTTGTGTTGTAGATAACTCCAAATTCAAGTCTATTCAGGGAGTTGTGACCTCGCTGTGTAATGACTATGGCTGGATTAATGAAACCATCTTCTTTAATATGAACTTAATCAGTGACAACATGCCTCTGAACATAGGGACAAATGTCCTTGCACTTGTGGAAGAAAACCCAAGAAATCATATCTTCAAAGCAATCAAGGTATGGCTGAGTTTATCCAGAGTCTCTTACTGTACTGCTTACTGTTTTCTTGCTGTGATAAAATACCATGATCAGAGCAACTTCAGGAAGAGCATTTATTTGGGCTTATGGTTCTAGAAAAGCAAGAGGCCATCATGGCCGTGAGGCATAGGAGAAAGCAGCAGGTATGGTGACTGAAACAGGTAGCTGAGTGCTCACTTCTTCAAATACAATCACAAAGCAAAGAGGCAGGGTTAGAAATGCTTGTAATCTCTAAAATTTCCATTTCTTTCCAGCAAACTCCCACCTTCTAAACCTCTCCTAACAGTGCCCCCAACTGGGGACCAAGTGTTCAAATATCTGAGCTCATTACAGAAGTCACCATTCAAACCACTACATTGGGTGAGCATGGTGGTATACTGCATTAGTTCCAGCACTCTGGAGTCAGAAGCAGAGAAATTTCTACAAGTTCAAGGCCAGCCTGATCTGCAGAGTTCCAAGCCAGCCCCAGTTACATGGTGAAATCCCATTTTTTAAATAAGATTCAGTCAATGTTGCTATATGGTCAAAGTTGACATTCCACTTATCTGAGATTAATGGGTTTGATTTTCTAATATTTCAATGCAGTGATGCTTCTTTGCTTTCTAAATATTTTTTCTTCTCTTAGTATTTCAACAACATGTAAATGACGGTTCTGTATAATCCTGTAACTTCTATCATATACTAAGCAGCTATTTTCTATTCAACATCCAACTAGCAGAATCAGCAGGACAGTATGTTTTATACACTTTTCTATGGCAGTTAAAGAACACTTTCTTGCTTACTTTAATTTTTAGATTTTTTTTATTTATGCGTATGAGTATTTTGCCTACATGTATGTATATCTGTGATCAGCATGCGTACCTGGTGGTAGAAGAGGTTGTGAGCCTCCAAGTAGGTGCTGTGAATTTAAACCGGATCCCTTGCAGGAACACCAAGTGCTCTTAAACCCTGAGCTAACTCTTCATCCCCAACTAAAGTACATTTAACATAAATCAAAATTTTAAATACTACTATAAATTTTGGATGACTTACAGATGTAAGTCTCACTTCAGTTCAACTATTTATATATTGATGGCTATTGTCAAGTTATTCTTAGTTATGCTTTTCCAATTGAGAGTCTCAATAGCAGGCCACAGAAGATCCCTTTGCCAGTATTAATCAGATGCATTATTATTATTACTATAACTATTATTATCATTATAAAATCATGGTAAAATTGAAAACAGAGAAGCAGAGTCCTAAAGTTTTTTTGATTTTTTAACATCATAATGATAGTTATAATTTTTACTTCTTGATCTTCTCATACAAGGGATTCACTATAGATTTTTCCATAATCACAAAAATATATTTACTAGAAAAATATGTATTTATTCTTTTATGTTTTCTTTAATCTCCTGCATGAAATTTTTATTCCACTTGCACTCACTGCCTCCTCTTATAGGTGAAAGCTATGAATAATCTTCCTGAGGGCAGTGAGCCATCAAAACTTGGCAGAAGGCTTTGTATCAAATGTGTCACCTCCGTAACTGAAGACAACATCTATATCAGCAAGGACATGTTTTTCCCGTTATGCATGTTTTCTGGAGGTAGGACTTACAGCTTTCAAAACATAGAACAAGAAATATAAGTATTGGGCTTGAGCATCCTTGAAACTGAAAGTAGGGTACAATACAGGGGAAAAGGGTAGTATTTTAAATATTGCCTAGAGCTCCTGTCCCCTGTGATGACCATCACCGTGTGGCCATGTGGTTGTTTTGATTCAGTTGATTTTGTTTGCCAAGTAGCTTTTTAACTTTGGTTTTTCACATAGGGTTCCTCAAAGTTACCAGAAACTCATACACATCTGAGAATTGTGCATGGGATTAGGAAACCCAGCCACTAAGCTTCTGGGTCCTGAGATTCTAGTCTTTGTGACACTGCCCCTGGATACATTCAAGATCGAATCAATGACAGCATTACATAACTATAAGGGATTTATCTTGAAAATATTTGCATCACATGTCTTTCTCGATGCCTGGGGAACACGTCATTGTAAAGAATCAGTGATTACATAGCTTTCTGCTTTCCTTGCTATAGGAAGATACTTAAGAGGTCTAAGTGTTTGGAAAATTACTTTACGTGCAGGAAATGTTAGTCAGCATATGGCAGTGAGTAAGGCCCTAGAAATGTCCTGTGACCCTGACTGTATTAATACATAATCTCACTTCCATGGTTGTTTTAGGATTCAGGCCATTCAATGGAGATTTGCTGCTGGTTGAGTATTCCATGAACCCGGGCACTTCAAACATGAATATCCACTCTGCAAGCCCCCTCAACTCTCAGAATATGGAAGAGGTAATTGACCTTGATGTTGTCTTGTCATGGGTAGGCAGCTGCCTCTCCTCCTTACTGATCCCTTTCCTGACCAAGATTTTGTGTTCACGGATTGAAAAGTAAATAAGCAGAGAATAATATAGTGTTTCTCTCTCTCTTCCCGTGGGTTTGTGTGTGTGAGCATGTGTGTGTATGTGTGTGTGTGTGTTTATTTCCTCAAGTGTGTGTTTTCTTTGACGTTAGGCTGTTCCATGGACAACAGTAAGAAAATTGTCTTGGTTGTGAGAAAATTGTGGAGAAACTTTGAGTGCACTAGGTTTGAGGTGTGGCAACTTGCTGATGAAGGCGGGTCAGACCTTGGTTAGGATAGTCTGAGAATGAGTTGTAAAGACAGGGAAGTAGAGTGTGAGGTTATGATGTGGCGAGGGATCTGCTGATTGGATCTGGGTTTCTGGGGGAGTGGAGGGCCATCTGAGGTGGGTTACATCCTTCCCTAGACTCAGTGTCATCGTTTCTCATCATAGGTCTGTGTTACCAGCATTGATGGAAGAAATGGCATGGTGGAATCTACCATTTTTTTTACCCTCGATTCTCTCCACATACCTTCTGGGTATATACCAGGATTATACGACATAGTGGATATTGTTGCTGTGGACACTATGCAACCACGCTATTCTTGGAGAGCAGTATCAATGACCCCACTGCAAATGGTGAACTAACCAGACCTTGTCATTCATTTTCAGACTTCTGTCTGTGGTCATGGTGTAATAAAATAATATGGGCACGTAATCCAAACATCTGTGAGCTATGACTCTTTTGCCTTTCCAATGTTTTTTTCTCTATGATAATTTTAATTTTCTATCTGCACTCCATTTGGTAAATATAGTGCTTATTTATAGATTTTCTTCCTATGATCGTGTACAAAATAGTCAATTCAGAGAAATGATAGATCAGACTCAGGTCTACTTCAAACAAAAAGACTGAGCAGACTTTTATTAGGTTCAGAGGTGGTGCCATGAAAATTGCTTTCAGATTGTTGTACTTCTGAGAAGTTGTCTGTCTTTCCTTCATCATTTTCTAGCCTTCAGAAGGAATCCTGAACCTGGTTGCCATCTGAGGTGTTAGGGGGGCCTACACTGGAGACTGAGGCTATCTGACCAGTTGCTTTATATTAGTACCTGGTACAGCCTTGTGCTTCACCCCGATGATCGGGTTCAATTGCATGCCCTTTAGGAATCCACTGTTGTCCTCATCTTTTAGAGGTTCAACCCTGTAAAAGACACCTATCTTCCAGGCAGTGGATCAAGATTCAGAACTTTCACCATATACCCTTCTTCCTGGGTGTGACCATCCCTACACTCAGAACCCAGAACCCCAAGCTCCAATGTTGGTTTTATATTCTGCCTTGCCACCCAAGAGTTCACTCATGCCAAAGCTTCTATTGGCTCTTTTGACCACAGACCACTAGAGAAGATCTCTCACCTCAGATGGCTTAAGGTTCAGATCCCTTGAAGGTTTCCAGTGCCGAGCCATCCAGTGCTCTTGTGTCCATTGTGTGAAACTGCAAGGCCATCCAGTCTCTAGAAGGAGGGGATGCTCAGACAAAGCCTATTTGATTATGTTTATCAGCAATTCACCACAACTGGTAACCCCACCATACTCAGAGCAGCCATAAACCTTCTGACCACCATTGTGGTAGCCACCACCCTGTTTGGGATAATTGCCAACATCTCCTGACTGTTATCCCACATCTTTTTTTTTTTTTTTATTGCAGATGAATTGGGTATGATTTTCCAGGCAGCAACTGCTTGGCTGGTTATCCAAGCAACACACATACACTAATAATCTGGAGTGACTTGCTGATATCTTCCTTTCTAATGGGTGTCCCTAATTTAACCCAATCACATCATAGAGTCTCCAGGCCTCTCATCTTCCAGGATGAGAAAAGTGACTCTGGAGGAGTTAGGATGGAGATTGTGGAGTCACAACTAGAAACAGTATCGAAACAGACTCCAGTTCTTCTACCACTATAAGACGAGTCCTTTAGAATGGTTATAAAGGATTCTGACAAACAGGAGACAATGTGATATAAGGTCCCCAAAGTGCCACATATTAACAAAAGAAATTTCCCAGTGCTGACAGAGTTTTCTTGAGCTGACCCTGCCACAGTTACTGTATCTTCAAGGACAGGTGCTGAGGAGGTGGGGTCATGTATGTAACTTTACCCTGTCCTGTTGCCATCATTTATACATGCTTTTGTATTTGTACTCCCTCTTTGTTCAATTCTGCTCTTCTAAATATAAAATGCTGCTGAACTTGAGGCAAGAAGCCTACTCCATTACATGCTGGTGCAGCAAAGTTTCCTCTCCCCAACTGAAAATGGCTTCATAATTCAGTTTCCCAGAAATCCCAACAACAATTCCTCACAAGGAAGCTGGACAAGACAATAGGAAGAAAGGAGTTATAGGGGACTATCCTAATTTTACAAAATCCCTATTTTCTGTGTGTGAGTGTTTGACCTGCATGTGTTTAAACAGAACAGATGTGTGCCCGTGGTCCTAAGAGGTCAGAATAGTACGTGTAAGTGAACAAAAGGATAAATAACTCAGCAGTTAAAAGCACCTGTTGCTCTTGCAGAGGACCGGGCTCAAATCACCCATATCATGGCTCAGTATTTATGCATAACTATACAGGTTGAGAGAATCCGAGCTCTCTTCTACCCTCAGTGCCTTGTGCTCCATGTGCCCATGCTCAGGGTTCATTCAGCCAATCAGTGCAGTCCCTGGGTGGGACCAGCTTTTCTCCAGCTCAAATCACAAAGAGTCCTCAGAGGACCCAGGGCCGCACTGCTGGAAACGGTTTGTCACCTCTGAGGAGCCGAGTTTGAGAGGGTGCGGTTGTGAAGGAGCCCCCGTAAGTGACAGTCAGGGTGGTTGGACAGTAATTAATCAAGGTGTGATGGGGTGGGGCATCTCAAGCCCTGGCGGCCACTATGTGAGGAAAATCCTGGTTGGCGTTTCCCGTGGCCTCAGAGTAAAATGGAGGTGGAGTACCATCCTAATGGCAGAGGACTGAACAGGCCTGGGCCTTCGAGGATTGGGAACGCTTGGAGGACACACTCTTGGGGCCTCGGGACAGGATCAGAGAGCTGACTGCAGGACTGGGGGTTGTGGGCGAGGAGCCGTTGGGTCCCTGGTGCTTGTCCTGTATGGTGTCCAGAGTCCATTAGAAACAAACTGAGGATTCCTCCCTCTTCATTGTCGTCTCTGTGGTGTGGACGTTCGGTATGGACGTTGGAGACAGGGCGGGGGATGGCAGGAATGAAGGAAGAGTGAATGAAAAACAAAAAGAGACGTGGCAAGACATTGAGAAGTCATCTGGGATGGATTCTAACCACTGATCCTCCAGTCTCAATCGCCCACCTATGAGATTATAGATGTGCACCACCAAGTTCAGCATTTTCTGTCAGTTTTACTTTTGTAGGATGGGATCTGCCTTTGTAGCTCAGGCTGACCTGGCTTGGGCTGGCCTTGAACTTACAATCTTCAGATGTTTGAAATTGTCAGCTTCACCCAATCCCCAGTTTCTCCAATATAAATAAGGCCTTTCTGTGTGGGTGGTGGTGGTGGGTGGTGGTTGTATCTGGAGCATTGGGTGTTTTTGTCATGAATGGACAGCTGTCATGCTGATTATTTTTCTGGATAGCACTGTGATTTTACATTAACACTGAGATACACACATGCATAATTGCTCATGTTTTGTTGTAAAAGAATCTGTGGGAGATAGGAACAAACTTCAGATGTCCCAGAAGTTAAGTGCAAACACGTTTTGATCATTTTTTAAAGGGGGGAGGACTCACATAGTATAGGTTGGCCTGGTTTTGCCTTTTTTAAGTTGAGAAATGACAGATTGTTAACTTTGGTTCAAAGAAGTTTTTTTTAAAGAAGTAAGTTAAAAGGATTTTAAAACACAGTTGGGAGGGAGAGGGACATGTTAAGTGGGATACATGGAGGAGATGGTAAGGGAAAATGAGGTGTATATGCCACCATATTGACTATGCATACAAAATTCTGTGATAAAGAAAAAGTGTTTAAAATGAATGTTAAAAAAGGGAATAATCGATCTTTTATTGTGCTAAGATAACTACTTGAGTTTTTGACATTTTTTACTATTTAAGTGAAACCTTTGGATTCAGATAACTAGAGTTTTCTTCTTCTTCTTTTTCATCTGTAACTAAGAAGACATCTGAGTGTTTACCAATAGAAGAAGGGACCTTAAGAAAGTCATGGCAGTACCAAAGCAGGAGGGCTTGATACTTTTTGACTTTGATGATGAAGAAGATGATGATATAAACTTTACTGAGAACGCTCTTTCTGAAGGTAAAGCATATTATTCAGTGTTGGCCATTGAGTGTGTCCTGTAGTTTATTAGACTTTTACCTAGCTACCTGAAATGGAATAAAACTTTGCTAAAGGTTTTCATATACTTCATTTCTAATTTTATCTATAAGTATTTCTTCTTATAGCAGAGTCTTAGCAATGCAGGTACTTTCTCTTGGCACTGTAGTCCCAGTATGTTGAGAAAAAATAACTTGCTAGTTTTTTACCCCAGGAAAAGGCTTGAACATTGTTCCTATAAAATGTTGGCAAATTGTGAATTTATTTTATCAAACCTGCAAAGAAATTATGTCATTTCTAAAGCTGCTTCATAAACTCATATGATCAGTTCTTCCAGGGGAATGCAAATCCATAGTACTTTATTAACTATTACTACTAGAGCATAATTTCAAATGTTTCCATTTCTTTTTTACAATACAGAAAAGAGCCCAGCATTTGACAAGGATGAGGATAAATCATCTTCTGTAGAAACAGATGAAGATATGGGGTAATATTTTCAAATATTTTTTTGTCAGCTCAATAGAGTACTTCAAAAGTAGTGTCTGTGGTCCCTACACTAGCTCTATATCCAGTTGAAGCCCAGTCTGGATTCCTTGAGGCCTTGGAATCACAAACACATAGCAACTAGGACAATAGGACCACCTGCATGAGCTCTTCACATGTACACACACAAAGCCAAGGGGAATATCATAAAAATAAGAGGGGTACCAGCTAGAAAGAAGAAGAAGGGTCTCAGCAAGAGTAGGAGAGTTATGAAGAATGTAGTGTGGGTCATACATGTATTAATTGTTAAATATAATTAACACAAATTCACTCTGGTTGCCCAACATGTATTTTATATGCATATGACATTTGTTACAAACCAAAACAATACGTATTTATTATGAATAATTTAAAGGACTTTCTGTGTAAACCTTTGTGTGTGCTAGACAAACGCCCCACCCATCAACTATATTTCCAGCTTTAATTTTTTATTGTCCTTTCTTCACAGAGATGAAATACACAGTATGTTGGATCAATTTGGAGGTATGTTGTGTTGGAGATTTAAATGTTTTCAGAAAATTGTTTAAAATTATATATCAGTGTCTATAAAAGGAAATGTTAATCAGTGTTCTGCATTAAGTGTCATTTAATGCCTTCTCCTCACAGGATTTTACGCAAGTTTTGTGATTATAAAACAATTTTTTGCACTTGAACTTTTCCATCATTTTTTAAAAAGTGAAAATGATACTTTTTAGATGTGTGTGACTCAACTACATCTTTAGAAGCAAGAACAAATGGGACAGAGTTGCAATTCTTTTTATTCCCAGACTAAGTGGTAGTACCCAGGCGTGTTTCTGTGCATCAGCTCTCATTCATGAAATTTATTTTGTGAGACTCTTGCTGAATTCCTTTTTCTAATCGGTTCTCGTCATCCACCTGGTAGCTTACAACAGTCCATAATTCTAGATCATCTATAACCATGTATCACTCCAGATCGGAGCCTCTCTTCTGATCTCTGTGAGCACACATGTATTAAACACACATGCATACATGGAAAACATTCATATATATAAATAAAAAAATCAGAATTAAAATAAATTTTTGTGGAACAGAAAGTCCTGAAGTTTCTCAATTGAATGACCTCATTTTAATAGTTTCTTTTGTTGAGTCTTTTGTTAATTTTGTAGATGGCTTGCTTGGTTTTGAGACAGGGTCTTACTGTTTATTGTGAATTCCAACTGCCCTGGAAGTTGTTATGAAGGCAAGTCTAGGCTTAATCTATAGATGTCCTCTGTCAGCTTCCCGGGTGCTAGAATTACAGGCCTGGGACCCCACACACAGTTTGGGAAACAGTATTCTTTTAAAAAGAGGTAATAACAATTTGTTCTTTTATAAGAATTATTGATATCATGGAGTTTTCCCAGAGATATAATTTTCTATTTGGTGGTGAGAAAGAATTTGTTTTCTAATCTGTTTTAATAAATTTATGTATATAGATACTTAAAAGAATAAACTTGTATCTAATAGTACAGATTGATTCTAGTTACAGAAGAGTTCCTATTTATGGTAGAAAAACATGTTTTGCAAACATTATTTGAACTATTGAATTTTTATGCACTGCCCTACTTCCTACTAAGAATGCCCTATGAAAAGCTCCATGAAATGATTTTAAACTATTTCTAAATTATCTCCATGGTTACATGAGTTTCTTTTTCATTCTTGTGTTTGTGTGTGTTTTATGCAGGTGTTCACCTGTATGCACAATTATGTGGGAGCATGTGGCAGCCAGAGATTGAAATTGGAATGTCTTTGTCACGATTATGCTTACATGAGTTACTTTTTCATTCTTGTGTTTGTGTGTGTTTTGTGCAGGTGTGCACTTGTATGAACAATTATGTGGGAGCATGTGGCAGCCAGAGTTTGAAATTGGAATGTCTTTGTCAATCGTGTGTGTGTGTCTTTGTTTGTGTGTGTTTTTGTGTATGTTGCCTGCATGTATGTATGCTCCATGTGCTTGCCTGGTGCCCACAAAAGCCTAAAGAGGCCATTAGATCCTTTGGATATGGTTATGAGGCATCATATGGTTGGTAGTAATTGAACTGTGGTTCTCTAGAAGAGCTGTCAATGTTCTTAACTACTGAGCAATCTTACTTAGATCCCCCAAATTATTTTTTGTGAGACAGGATTTCTCTGTATCTGGAGCCATCATTTCAGTGACAGTGAATGGCCAGAGTCCCAGGGCTTTGCCTCTCTCTACCCCTAAGTGCTATGGTTAAGGACACACACCATCACACCTGGCTTTTATGTGGGTTGTGGAAATTCTAACTCAGGCTTTCCTGCTTGCCACAACAAGCAATTTAACCACTAAGACATCTCTCCAGACCAAAGCTCTTTTTTTGTCTTTGGTCTTTTGCCTCTTTTTGTTATCTATCTATCTATCTATCTATCTATCTATCTATCTATCTATCTATCTGATTATTGAGCCTATTTCATACAAATATCTTGCTATTTGATTTAAAGATGACTTAGATTCTAATTCTTAAGAGTACTTTTATGTATTTTAAAGCTTGAGTTCTAAGATTGTATGTTCAGGATCATCTAGTTAAAGCTTGACTGTTAACCACAGTACAGAAACACACTATATATTTCAGTTGGACAGCATTTTTTTAAATTTAGAAATATTTCCCTTTTAGCTAAGTGTTTGTGAAGCACTTAAAATGTAACCTTGTAAAATATAACCTTGGCCCTTTTGTTTTTTCCTGGGTTGTTTATTATCATGTCTCAATTTTAAAAGTATTTTCAACCAGGAAAATCAGAACTGAGATGAAGTTGAATATTTCATATGCAAAATATATAGGTCCAAAAATATTTCAGATTCCAGAGTTTTGTGTACTTCATTTTATTTGCATTGACTTCACTTGTGGTACATCCCTAGTCTGAAAATGCAAACTTCTAAGTACTCTAAAATATGAAACTTTGTGGGTTTTGGGGGTTTTCAAGACAGGATTTCTCTGTTTAGCCCTGGCTACACTGGAACTCACTCTGTAGAATCAAAATCTCAGAGATCCACTTGTTTCTTCTTCCCAAGTGCTGAATTTAAATGTGTGCACCACCATCACCTAGCAAACATATGATACTTTTTTATGTACCATGTTGGTGTTATATTTCAATTTAATTTAAAATTATCATCCATATTGCTTAATAATCTTTAACTATATCAGTATATACTTGAATGTTTAGGAACAATAGAAGTTGTTAAATATTACCCTTTATTTTCAATACAGATAATGTTAACAATTCTCTTCTTGAGAAGAGAAGAAGAATCCAAATGTACTCTCAAAAGGTTTACAAAGAGAGTAGCTACAAAATGAGACAATTTTGGAAAACCAGACAAAAGCTATTGTAAGTTTGCTGGTAATTTTAGAGCCATATTTCTATCATTTTTCAGTATATATTGGTGGTGCAAATGACTTAGGAAATATTATCACCTGTCTATTGGAATCTCCAGTGAAAATGTTTCCTGTAAGCAAGTAGTGTTATAACCCCAGGCCGTCATAGAACTGACATATATTTATTTGGAAGTCAGTGAAGATTACATTTTTTCCTCCCAAATAACAGTTGAGAGGGTTATTATTTTTTAAAGTAATTCATGATATTAATTGAGGAAGTGGTAGCTGCCATATAAACTATTAAATATCTTTTAGTTGATTGTATGGTCAATGTATAGAAGAGTTAATTTTATGTCTTAAATTAAATTTGTATATTTGAATTGACTTAACTACTCTTTGTACTAAAAGTTGGCTGTGCAAAAGGGCTTAGTGAAATATTCTGACTTAGAAATAATTTACTTTTTTGTTAGAACCAGGAGAAAAATTGCTTGTAGGTGAAACTGATTTTCCTAAGATACACACACACACACACACTCACAGGATAAAAACTCTTTGGTTTTCAAGAGGCAAACCATATGGGAAGGCATTTCTCTTAGTTAGGATAAGAAGCACTTCCAGAATCTACATACATCTAAATTTGGGAGTTGGGGATTGAGCTCAGTAGTAGAGTGCTTGCCTAGCAAATATAAGGCCAAAGACTGGGTCCTCAGCTGTGGAAAAAATGAATAAAAAGACATTTAAAAGGCCTAATTTTATTTCTTGGGTTGCCATCAGAGTATTTAAACAGTTATAATTTTCTTCTTTTTCAGAGTGTCAATATTTTGATTCAGTTTTGTTTTTGATATTTCATATTGATATAAAATGTAAGCATTTATTCTTATTTTTTACAGGCTAAAGGTTTACAATAAGTATTACCAGCAGTTTATGGATCTGTTTAAGCAGTGGGACTTGGATAAGCAGAGATGTGAAAAAGAGCGAGACAACCTAATTGTTGGTATCACAATTAGCTTTATAAATAATCTCTTATAACAAAATCTTAAGTAGGAATCAGGATGTTCATCTCATCCTCTCATCTGCGGGACTAAACCATGGTGTACTACCCATCGTTGGCTTTGTTCTTGTCCTGCAGAACCATATGTAAACGACACAAGTATAGGCACATATCATACTCACAAAATCTATTGGACTCTTCATATTAGTTGGGTTTCTTGTAATTTCAAACAAAAAAAACCTTTTTAAAGAATAAAGGTGTTTTACTTCTTGCTAAATCAGGGGTAAGTTAGCTTTAGATGCAGTAGAATGGGAATCAGGAATTATTACTTAGGTAATATCCTCTAGACTTTGTTGCGATTACAAAATTAATTCTTTCAATCCTGTGGTTACTATAACTTTAGAAAATGCAGTGGTCTGAGACAAGGTTTCTCAATGCTACTGTTGAAAAATTCCTATAGAAAAACATCAATAAGTTACTTGTGGTCATTTGCTCATGTCTGAACAAAACACTGTAGTAGGAACATGGTTGAGTTTAGCTCTTCTTTCCTTCATTTCCTCTCTCCCTCCTTCACTCCCTCCCTCCATCCCTCCCTATCTCCCTTCTTTCCTCCCTCCTTCCCTCCCTCCCTTCCTTTATCCCTCTCTCACTCCCCCATCTCTCTCCCTCTTTCCCTCTTTCCCCTTTTTTCCTTTCTTTGCTTCTTTTTCTTTTATCAACTTTATCCCTTTCTCCCCTGCCTCTCCATGCCCACCAACATTTTTATGTCTTGAAACTGAAGCCCCCCCCCAACATTTTTTATGTCTTGAAACTGAAGCCAGGGCCTATTACAAGGCAGTAAAAGCACACTATTGGTAAACCACAACATCAGCCCAGAAAATGGTTTACTTGTAATGTCTAGACCTGCAGTACAAGTCAGCCCCCCTACTCATATAATGTACAAGTGTATTAGTTACTCTTTATATTTTCTTCTTTCATTGCCTATAATCATCAATTTTTTAAAATCTAAGATGTGGGAGAAATGACCTTATCAAGTAACTTTGGAATGATAGGTCAGCACAGTCTTGGAAATTCTCAATTTGAGGTGCACAGGAAAGGTTGGTAGGAAGATATTGAAATGGCCACTGGTATATGAGTCAGGGATCCAGAACAAGTCTGGACTAAAGATACAAAGTTGAAAATTCTCAGCTTAGATCCAATTTTAAACCATAAAAACTAGATAGAATCACTGAAGGACTAATTAAAGGTGTAAATGGGAAGTCGGAGGACAGGCTACTTGAATACTTCATTGTTTAGAGTTCTGAGACTGAGAAGAAACTGGTAAAGAAGACAGAGAAGCAGCCTACTTGGTAGAAAGTAAACTATCCAATTAAAGGAACTATTTGTAAAGAAGAGACCATTACGTGTGCCATAAACTGCTTATAGGCAAAATAAGCTAGATTTAACAATGGGAAGTCATTGGTGCATTGCATAGAATGATTTGGTTGGAAAAGTGAGTACAAAACTAATTGGAGCCAGGTGTGGTGTTGTACAACATAAGTTCCAACACTTACAAGGCTGAGGCAAGTATATCTCGAATCTAGCCTGTGTCCAGAGCAGATAGCAAGACTGTCTCAAAAATAAAACAAAAACAGTTTAAAATGGACACATTACAGAACACTAAGGGAAGACTGAGTAGTATTAGAACAAATGAATTAGAGGTTTTCAGAGGTTTTGTGTGTTTATTTGGTTTTTATTTGGTTTGGATTCTTAGCTAAGTGAAATAGCATGTTTATGTGGTATTGGAATAAGTTTTTATTGGCTATTTTGGTTATTTACATTTCAAATGTTATACCCTTTCCCAATCCCCCCCCCGAAATCCCCTATCTCATCTCCCCTCCCGCTGCTTCTATGAGGGTGCTCCCTCACCCACTCACCCACTCCGAATTCCCTGCCCTGGCATTCCCCCACACTGGGGCATCCAGCCTTCCCAGGACCGAGGTCCTCTCCTCCCATTGATGCCCAACAAGGCCATCCTCTGCTATGTATGCAGCTGGAGTCATGAGTCCCTCCATGTGTTCTTTCTCTTTGGTTGGTGGTTTAGTCTCTAATGAGCTCTGTGGGGTCCGGTTGGTTCATATTTTTATTCTTCCTATGGGGTTGCAAACCCCTTCAGCTCCTTCAGTCCTTCCTCTAACTCCTCTATTGGGGACCCTGTGCTCAGTCCAGTGGTTGGCTGCAAGCACACGCCTCTGTATTTGTCAGGTTCTGGCAGAGCCTCTCAGGAGACAGCTATATCAGGCTCCTGTCAGCAAGCATTTCTTGGCATCAGCGATAGTGTCTGGGTTTGGTTACTGTATATGGGATGGATCCCCAGGTGGAGCAGTCTCTGGATGGCCCCTCCTTCAGTCTCTGCTCCACACTTTGTCTCCATATTTCCTCCCGTGATTATGTTGTTCCCCCTTTAAAGAAGGATGGAAGCACCCACACTTTGGTCTTCCTTATTCTTGAGCTTCATGTGGTCTGTGAATTTGTATTGCAATAATTTTTAGACAAATGAATTATTTACCTTTTTTGGTCTGGGGGCCCTGAAGTGAGAACCAAGGGTTTCATACAAGTTAGTAAATAACTCTTAACACTAAGTTATATTCTCAGATAGTTCTTACTTTTCCTTTTAAGACAAGGTTTCATTAAGTTTCCTAGGCATTGCCTTGTGTTCCTCATGCCTTATCCTGCAAAGGATGTTATGACAGCCTGGTGTCAACTGGCCTGGCTAGAGAGTCAAATAAAAAATGAGGAGGATGTAAAAGCTGGATTGTTGGGACTGAATGGGCATGTGACAAGAATTTGTTAAAGTGCGGGTATGCTGGACCCTGAGAAATGAGAGCATAGACAGATATAGGTTGGTGAAGTGAGATTTGCCGTTTTGTTTGTTTCTGTATACTTAGTGAAATAAGATCATCAGGTTGTGAAAATGTTACCACTAGGTAGTCTAGCTGGAGTTTTCCAGACATAGTATTTAACCATGTAAAAGTGAGTGTTGTAACTAATTATATTGTAGGCACTGAGATATCAAAGAATAAGCTATTACTTGACTCTAAAAATTTCTACTGTTTTAACCTGCATGCTGTTAATGTCCAATATTTGGGAAGCTGAGAAAGAAGAGGCACAAGCCAGCATGTGGAACATACTGTGATGCTGTCTTGAATGTTAAATAATTCCTATTTAGTGACTAGTGGGATCAATATACTGCATATTAATGAGTTTTAAAATTACTTAGACATGTACTTGTCAAAATAAAATGTTGAATGTATTCATTTTGAAGTTATTGCTTTTGAGTTCAGTATGGAATTATTATTTTGCTTTAGGGATGGGAGTGTAGGTTATAGAAATAGTGTTTACCTATAATATATGATGCCTAGAAGAACAACTAAAGTATTCTACAAAAACTCTTACTACATAAGCTTTCTTTTATATTTGTAGGATATTTTTACAGCAACAACAATGCTACTAATACAGCATAAAATAAAACAGAACCGGAGAATGAAACTAATTAGGCAGATGGATATGCATTACATACAGGTACATATCCAGAAGCATAATACCTCAGAAAATATGTGTATACTGTTTTTTGAAAGTTGATGAGACATTTTTAGTATAAAATTTTAACTGCTTTTCAGGTTGAATTGTTTCAGACAAAACTATTAAATATAGCTATAGTGTTCTACTTGTTTTATGATGATTATTCAATGTAGGAAATGGCAAATTAAGAATTTTACCTTGACATGTACTTCTCATGCATCATATTGATAGCTGGTTAACACTTAAGTCATCGTTTTCTGTTTATCTGAGATCAAGTCTATGCATTATTTCTACATTATCTTCTGTATGTGCATCCCAGTGTTTGTTGAATAGGAAATGCTGAGTTGACATTATAGATCTTCAGTTTTTGTATTTAAATGTATTGTAGAAATATTTTCTGACATATCAGTTCTACAACTGTTACACTGTCCAAACTAACTCTAACTCTATAGGCTACTTATAATCATTAAAGATGGCCAAGAAAGACTACACAGTTGAGGATATTTCCAGATGGAGAGTTAAGCATATTACTAAATGTGGTCTAAATATTAAATAGTTATTTAAATTTATTTTTATTGGATATTTTATTTACATTTCAGATGCCAACCCCTTTCCCATTTCCCCTCCCTAGAAAAGTCCTATCGCATGCTCCCTTTTCCTTTTTGCTTTTTATACAATTTTTTAAAAATGTTAATCAAAGGCTTTATAAGTTTGGCAATGCTTAATCAGAAGTGTAACCCAATACCCAACCTAGATATATCAACTATCTTTCATTGGTTGAGACATGTGAACATCTGCCTCCATGCCCCCCCTTCTCTCTTTCATCACCTAGCTTCTGCTCTCCTGCTTCTCCTCCTCTCCTTACTCCTTCTCTAACTCTCAGTAATCCTCCCACCTTAGCTCTTCCTACATATCACCCTTTCTGTTAAAAGAAAACTTTTCTCTCAAAATACAATTAGAGCATAATTATGCCTATTTGTACAGTGAGGTATAAGATAGTCCTAATACCCAGTCCATCATTCTGTTGACTAACCAGAACCTCTGTCATCTCTTCTAACTAAAACACTTAGTTCTGGACCTGGCTTTTTTTCTTGGCTTTAGAATGAATGTCAGCTGGAAACCATCGACTCAAATCTTTTCTCTCAAAGTAAATAGCCAGGATTGGCTATGAGACTCTAAGTTTCCAATCCCGTCAGAAATTCAGAATGACTGAAATTATGGGAAGCACTAAGCATAGCTTCTAAACCTTAGCCAATTTATAGAGACCGCTGAACACCTGGACAGTCCCTATACTACAAAATGTTGGAGCATCTGATCTTCAGCCTTCTGGCCAGGATCATCTGACAGACCTTAGTGGTGCAGAATTATTAAGGGCTGATTAATCTGTCTAGGCAGATATAATCAGTCAACTATTCTGCAAGTGTGTCCTTTTCTGGACAGTAATTTGTCTGTAGATGACAAGAGGCAATTCTTGCCTAGTGGCTGTCTCACCATGACTGGAGTAAATCAAAAGATGCTGAACTTCTTCCTAGAATCCAATACAGGAAGCTGTCAGGACCAGACAGGTCTCTAATCAAAATGAACATTAATACAGAAATGTTTTTAACTTCAATTCTGTGAACTTCTCATGTTTTGAAAACCAATTATTCATGTAAGGTAATCTGGAGTGTTGTCTTTTAACTCCTCTCAGGTATTTCTAAATGGGAGTTGCTATGAGGATGGGTTTCCCACCATCCTCCCATTCCCGCCTCCCTGCTCTTGAAATTCCCCAACACTAGGGAATCCAAACTTTCAGGCACTAAGGCTGTCCACTTCCACTGATGCCCGGCAAGGCCACACTCAACTACCTTATTCAGGTGGAGCCATGAGTCCCTCCCTTTGTGTTCTCGGGCTGGAGATTTTAGAATGGCTACTCCAGCTTGTTTCTTAGGACCATTTGCTTGAAAAGTTGTTTCCCAGCCTTTATTCTAAGGTAGAGTCTGTCTCTGTCACCGAGATGGGTTTTTCTGTATGCAGCAAATGCTGGGTCCTGTTTATATATCAGTCAATTAGCCTATGTCTTTTAATTGGAGAATTGAGGCCATCGATGTTAAAAGATATTAAGGAACAGTGATTGTTATTATAGGTGGAATTATCTTTGTGTGGCTATGTTCTTTTGGATTTGTTGGAAAAGGATTACTTTCTTGCTCTTCTGGGGTATAATTTCCCTTTTTGCCTTTATACACTTTTTAAATGTTAATCAAAGGCTTTATAAGTTTGGTAATGCTCAATAAGAAGTGTAACCCAATACCCAACCTAGATATATAAACTATCTTTGACTGGTTGAGACAAGTGAACATCTGCCTCCATGCCCCCCTTCTCTCTCTTTCTCTCTCTCTCATTCACGTAGCTTCACCCTTCCTTAACAGTGTAATTTTACCTTACATAAATCAAAAGATCACACAGTACAGATCATTTTTCCTTTGGTGAATTCATGTCACATTACCATTCATCCAAATAAAATATACCATGATGTTTTGAAGCTTACTAGAAATTTTCACAAATTATCTTACTGATTTCAATCTCTCTCTCTCTCTTCTCTTTCTCTCTCTCTCTCTCTCTCTCTCTCTCTCTCTCTCTCTCCTGTCTCTCTCTCTCTCTTTGCTTTTCTTGAGACAGGGTTTCTCTGTGTAGCCCTGGGTGTCCTGGAACTCACTCTGTAGACCTGGCTGTCCTCAAACTCAGAAATCTGCTTGTCTCTGCCTACCAGGTGCTGGGATTAAAGGTATGCGCCACCACCACCTGGCTTGGGATATTTTAGTCTTTATTCAGTTATTTTTTTTCTTTTCTCTTTTGAGTCAGAGTCTCACTGTGTTTCCTCATGTTTATCTCTAGATTTCTATCCTTCTAGAGCTTTCAGAAAATCTAGGAATCATTTGCAACTTTGCACAACATTTCTGCACCATTTTGACATTAAGAGTTCATTGAACTATTGTTTTGTAGAAATATTTTTGTCTCTTTAACAACATTGTACTCATGTCTGCTGTATTTCACTTCATTATATTTTATTCTTGTATTATTTACATTTTTTGGACATTGGAATAGATAATGAGCATTATTTGAATACTGATAAATTCTCACTTGTGAAAATGAATTTTGCAATTTAGAAATGAAGATGAAACATGGATAATAACTGAACTAGCCTTTTGTGTTTTAGATTTTGAATAACATGGCCAATGAAAATGATAATGTATGTAGTGCTTCATTCATTGAACTTAAAAAAGAACTTGCTGAGTATCAAAAGAAACAAATGATGGAAACTGTAAGTTATATTTTAACCTGGAAATGACATAATTTAACAGAAATATTAAAGTGTTTTATTTATTAAAATATGCATAACACTAAAAATTCATCATACTTTCTCTTTTTATGATACAGCAGCAGCAAGAGATTGCAAATATTCGAAAGTCTCTTCAATCCATATTATTCTGATGAGTCTTTGAAGAAAACTTGAACTTGTTTGGTACAATATAATTCTAATGGTAGCTGAAAAGCATTTCTTTTTATATTTTTTCATTTTTTATTTGTTATTTTATTTACTACCTCACAACCCCCCTAACCCATCCCCCCACACCCTGCTTCTATGAGGGTACTCCCCCATCCACCCATCCACTCCTGTCTCAACTCCCTAGCGTTCCCCTACACTGGGGCATCAAGCCTTCATAGGACCAAGGGCCTCCCTTCCCATTGAGGCCCTACAAGGCTACCCTGTGCTACTTATGTAGCTGGAGCCATGGTAGAAACTTAAGTTTAAATAAAATCTTACCTGGCTCATGACTAGCAGCTAGTTTGCTGTGTCAAGGTTTTAAACTCTGTTTTTAGTGAGATTTTTTTTCTCTCCAACAATGTGAATTCACTTTTATGACTAAACATTGTTTGTTTTGGCATCAGAAAATTCCTTATCAGTCAACAAAGATACAAAGTGCAATTGTAGAAAGTTAAATCGACATTTGCTTTGATTTGGTTTGTTTGATTTTTAAAACATGAGCTCACCATGCAACCCAGACTGGTCTCTCATTTCTGAGCTTAACCTCAGCCTGCAAAGTACCCACGATTTTTAAGTTTTAATTTGATGAAATCGATGTTGTGCTTATCTCAAAATTGAGCATATTTACTACCTCTTTTTTTAATGAAAAAGCAACAGCAAAAGGCTGCAAATTCTCAGAAGTCTTTAAAAATCTGTATTAATGAACTGTTCAACTGAAATGTAAAAAGTCATGTGACTTGCAGCTGTTCTTCTGTAGCAAAGTTTCAACTTTTATTGTAATGAATTGTTTCTCTAATGCTGTCAAATAATTTTATCATCAATAAAGATTATTTAAATTCATGTGTTGGCTTCAGAATATTTTTATCATTCACAAAAGGTACAGAATACTATTATGGGTGTTAAATTGGGCATTGTATTATCTTATGCTGCAGATTTCTACCTTTTCTTGTTTTTGAGACAGAGTCAAATGATATTTCCCATATCAATATTGAACTCCAGGGCTCAACTGATCTTCACTTCTCAGCCTTCCAGATAACTAGTACTATAGGTGTGTGCCACAACACAACCCTTTTTTCTTGAAGGAAAATATTCAAGAATCCTATTTTACATGCATATGCTCTTTTGTGTGCTTAGTAAAATACAAATCCAATTCTATGGAAACAAAATAGTCTATGATCCATAAAATTTACCAAATTGGTGTCTAAGAATCACTTAAATTGCCACAAGTGCCTGCATGCTGCCATGTTCACTACCATAATGATAATGGACTGAGCTTCTGCAAGCCCCAACTGAATGCTTTTCTTTAAAAAACAAAGTTGTCTGGGTCATAGATTTTCTTCTAGGGACAAATGTCCTTGCAATTGTAGAAGAAAACCCAAGAAATCATATCTTCAAAGCAATCAAGGTATGGCTGAGTTTATCCAGAGTCTCTTACTGTACTGCTTACTGTTTTCTTGCTGTGATAAAATACCATGATCAGAGCAACTTCAGGGAGAGCATTTATTTGGGCTTATGGTTCTAGAAAAGCAAGAGGACATCATGGCCATGAGGCATAGGAGAAAGCAGCAGGTATGGTGACTGAGACAGGTAGCTGAGTGCTCACCTCTTCAAATACAGTCACAAAGCAAAGAGGCAGGATTAGAAATGCTGGTAATTCTCTAAAATTTCCATTCTTTCCAGCAAACTCCCACCTTCTAAACCTCTCCTAACAGTGCCCCCAACTGGGGACCAAGTGTTCAAATATCTGAGCTCATTACAGAAGTCACCATTCAAACCACTACATTGGGTGAGCATTGGTGGTATATTGCATTAGTTTCCAGCACTCTGGAGTCAGAAGCAGAGAAATTTCTATGAGTTCAAGGCCAGCCTGATCTTCAGAGTTCTAAGCCAGCCCCAGTTACATGGTGAAAACCCATTTTTTAAAAAAAGATTCAGGCAATGTTGTCATACAGTGATTCTCTATAGATCTTTCCATAATCACAAAAATATATTTACTAGTAAAATATGTATTTATTCTCTTATGTT
This sequence comes from Arvicanthis niloticus, assembly GCF_011762505.2. Taxonomy (NCBI): domain Eukaryota; kingdom Metazoa; phylum Chordata; class Mammalia; order Rodentia; family Muridae; genus Arvicanthis; species Arvicanthis niloticus. The sequence goes on along the minus strand of NC_047679.1, from coordinate 113,465,879 downwards.
TTCTTTAAAATTCTGGGTTTTTGTGTTCCACATATTTTAAAAAATATCAGTTCTCTCATAAGTGCACTTTGTCAGGAACATAGGCAAACTTTGTGCTTTCCCACAATGTCAGAAATTGTCAAATAACAATAAAGTGATAAAATGTAGTGATTACAATGGTGATATTTTGCCAGAAAATCATCTTTCTTTGGCAATCTGGACAAGATTACAAAGGTTTTTTTCTTCAGTCTTAATCACTATTCCTATTTCTCATATAACACATCACAATCAATATGTAAATGAACAAAACTTACAGGTTACATATTGCATGGAAAAGGTTAAAGAGGCCGAAGGAGATTTAGGGAGCTTTCAGAAATGAGATGTAAATAGAGTCTTTATTGAGAAGATTAGAACCTGAAACAGACTGTAGTGAAGGAACTGCTTCTGTAAAGTCAGGTGTTGTGGATCAGTGAATTTCATCAAAGAAACAGTTCTATGTAGATATGCAGAGCAATAGAGTAGGACTTTCTCCCTGGTCAAGAATGGGTGGACTGTTTGAATGAGGGCCACATGGGTAATCTGCAGGACTGGAAAAAGCAGGTAAGTAGACTTATCAACAACAAGGAATGAGCTCAGCTGAAGAGCCAGGGTCATTCTTGCTTGTCCCTGTCAATCCATGACTAATCCCTCAAGTGTCAGAAAATAGGTCACTAAGGGCCATTGCTATCAAAGTGATAAGTGCACACCTCTTTATGAGGTTAAAATGAGGGAGTTGCACCTTTACTGGGTCTGTGTGTGTCTGACAAGTTCTTAGGCCTGGTTTTCCTGAATTATTATTTAAAAACTTCTCCAAAACTCATAGTTTCCATTCACTTCAGTACAGGTATAACAGCACCCCTTCTATGCCCAGGAGTAAATGCTGTTGTTTCTGATGGGGAATCCTTGGTAAGGGGACAATCTCCTGCATGAAATTTTTATTCCACTTGCACTCACTGCCTCCTCTTATAGGTGAAAGCTATGAATAATCTTCCTGAGGACAGTGAGCCATCAAAACTTGGCAGAAGGCTTTGTATCAAATGTGTCACCTCTGTAACTGAAGACAACATCTATATCAGCAAGGACACGTTTTTCCCATTATGCATGTTTCTGGAGGTAGGACTTACAGCTTTCAAAACATAGAACAAGAAATATAAGTATTGGGCTTGAGGTTCCTTGAAACTGAAAGTAGGGTACAATACAGGGGAAAAGGGTAGTATTTTAAATATTGCCTAGAGCTCCTGTCCCCTGTGATGACCATCACCATGTGGCCATGTGGTTGTTTTGATTCAATTGATTTTGTTTGCCAAGTAGCTTTTTAACTTTGGTTTTCCACATAGGGTTCCTCAAAGTTACCAGAAACTCATACATATCTGAGAATTGTGCATGGGATTAGGAAAACCCAGCCACTAAGCTTCTGGGTCCTGAGATTCTAGTCTTTGTGACACTGCCCCAGGATACATTCAAAATTGAATCATTGACAGCATTACATAAGTATAAGCGATTTATCTTGAAAATATTTGCATCACATGTCTTTCTCAATGCCTGGGGAACACATCAGTGTAAAGAATCAGTGATTACATAGCTTTCCTGCTTTCCTTGCTATAGGGAAGATATTTAAGAGGTCTAAGTGTTTGAAAAATTAGTTTACTTGCAGGAAATGTTAGTCAGCATATGGCAGTGAGTAAGGTCCTAGAAATGTCCTGTGACCTGACTGTATTAATACATAATCTCACTTCAATGGTTGTTTTAGTATTCATGCCATTCAATGGAGATTTGCTGCTGGTTGAGTATTCCATGAGCCCGGGGCACTTCAAACATGAATATCCACTCTGCGAGCCCCCTCAACTCTCAGAATATGGAAGAGGTAATTGACCTTGATGTTGTCTTGTCATGGGTAGGCAGCTGCCTCTCCTCCTTACTCACTGTTCCCTTTCCTGACCAAGGTGTTGTGTGGTATGTTTGGCAGTATAACTTCTGCCAGAGTGGACACATTTGTTTACTGATTGAAAAGGAAATAAGCAGAGAATAATATAGTGTTTGTCTGTGTGTGTGTATGTGTGTGTGTGTACATTTGTGTGTGTGTGTGTGCATTTGTGTGTGTGTGTCTGTGTATGCTTAATTCCTAAGTTGTGTGTTTTCCTTGACATTTGTGTGTTCAATGGACAAAGAGTTAGAAAATGTCTTGGCTGTGAGAAACATTGTGGAGAACTTTGAGTGCACTAGGTTTGAGGTGTGGCAACTGCTGATGAAGGCGGGTCAGACCTTGGTTTAGGACAGTCTGAGAATGAGTTGTAGAGACAGGGAAGTAGAGTTTGAGGATATGATGGGGTGAGGACCTGCTGATTGGATCTGGGTTTCTGGGGATGTGGAGGGCCATCTGTGTTGGGTTACATCCTTCCCTAGACTCATTGTCATCGTTTCTCATCATAGGTCTGTGTTACTTGCATTGAATGGAAGAAATGGTGTGGTAGAAGCCACCATGTTTTTCCACCCCTCGACTCTCTCCATACTCTCCCTGGATATACACCGGGTTTGTACGACATTGTGAACACTACTGTGGTAGACAGCATCCAATCCCACTACACTCGCAGAGTGGTGTCTATGACTCCAGTGGATTCACTGTATTAACCGATCCTTCTGGATCACTGTCAGTGTTAATACTGGACTCTAATGCCTGGTTAAATAAAGTAGTATGGATGAACAAAGTAAATATGTTTGAAGTCAAGAATTTTTCTTTTGAGCACTCTTTTGTTTGCTGCTGTTGGTGGTGGTAATAATAAAATGGATTTATTTTTGGAAGATGACCTATGAATTCAAAAATGTGCCCAATTGGGTTTTGAATATAGAACAAAGAACTCGCATCTCGGTCAAATTCAACATTGTCCATATGCAAGAGTATATATATTCTCTGCTGCCAGTGGAACCTCTTTTGTATGTTAGCAGTGACTTCCATATTAATGAGTGTTGAGTTGACTCTTTGTCCTGTCCAGCCGGACATTAAACAGGGGTCCGGGGAGATCACCTGTAAGAGAGGCTGGGGGGAAGGGGGTAGCAGGCAAAGATGCAAAGAATGGTGACCTGTCTATAGGCTGATCAGATCGCAATTTTTACTTTTTCACACAGGTATATACACAAAAAGGCTAGGATGTGGGAAGGGTATGACACAGAAATGTAGATGTTCAGTGGGAGTACAGATATCTTCCAGAACAAGGTTATCTGCTGGGTGAAGGTTCAGGGGAACAGTCCATTGTGAGTCTGCCTATGATTCACTTGTCCTAATCTAAGTTGGTACTATCTACCAAGGTCGCCTATCTACAAGGTCTATGTCTAGAGCCTGGCAGCTATCTACCAAAGCTGTTTGTTTACAATAGCTTCTAGCCATCTGTTCTAGTGTTTTTCCACAGAGGACCGAGACTTTGTGCTAGCAGGGCATGAGGGTTAGGGCCTGCCACTGTCTTCAGGCCTATGGCTGATTCCAGGCCTTCAGTGTATAGACAGAGATGCCCATGACAACTCTTTTTACATGAAGCCAGCAGTTAAGGTAGTTCTTGGTAAATATCAGGGGCAGATTTATAAAGACCTTAGTAAGCAAATTCATTGAATATTAGTATTGCTTTGCTATAATTTCAACAGTAGGGATTGAGTTGCTCAGCATTTTATTAGGAACTCATTTGTTCACTTAAATGAGAATGTTAGCGTGTGTTAAAATCTGTTCTGTGGATGAATTTTTTGTTATAGGAGTAATGAATCTGGCAGAAAACATTACAACCTGTTTGCTTGAAGTTCATATTGTTTTTCTATGGTAAAAGGTATCAGAATATCTCACATTTGTACTCCATTAAATTTCTTCCTTCTCTTGATGAAAGATAAATGCATCCTTGGATCAGTGGTACTCAAGAGCTTAAATATCACTGGGAAGTCGTTTTGTCTTCAACTCTGGTGTACTGTCTTTAGTTGGAGCATGTTTCCTGACAAACAGAAAACAGTAGACTTCTTAAGTCTACTCTACCCTGTCCACCAGACAATTGTTCCTGCTCTGCCTGATAATGATGGGAGATTCAGAAGTCTGTTGAGTTTGAACTTTGGCTTAGTGATTATTTCCACAAATTCTTTAAATCTTTTCTATTATATTTAAATTAATCCAGTTGTGTCACACATGTGCATGAATGCACACAGACACACCACTTGTCACAGTGCTCATGTGCAGGTCTAAGGACAATCTCTGAGGATCTGTTTCCCACACTGTATGGGTCCTAGCAACTGATTTCAGGTCATCAGGCTTGATCAAAAGCATCCTTACAAACCTTCTCAACCTTAGTTTGTGTCTACCTAGACACACCCCCCTCCCCAACCCCCAGTAGCCACATCTGCCAAAGCAAACTTTTGCGGATTCTCTGGGACTCTAACCCTGGCACAGAACGTATTAATCAAACAAATTGATGTTTGTGCAAGTTTAAATATAAAACTAAAAATAACTAAGAGGAAATGTAAATGAAAAATAACTACCATGTATTGTCTGGAAGAATACTGCCGAGGTTTGCAAGAAAACAGATGTTGCAAGGCTGCCTAAAAATTTATTGCTGATGTGTTCCCTAAAGCACTGAACTAGTGTGGCATTCTTCTTTAAAAAACACGATACCTTTGAGCTTGGGCACTAAGAGACATTTCAGAGGCATGGACCTACTCTTGGCTATTAATAAAAAGGAATGAAATACTTTTGCCTGGTTTAATCAGCATACTTTGTCAAAAACTGGATTGTTTTCACTTGAAAGCCCCCAACAAGACCCCCATGAAGACTTCTTAATGGTCCAGGGGACAGATCCTCACTCCATGCCTTCCATCCCTAGCCAGGAAGAGGTTGCAAAGATGGTGCTACCTGCAAATGTTCCAGGATCCCCACTTGTCTCATGAATCTGGAAAGGTCTGGAATAGCTGCTGTTTTCCCAGAAAATAAACATACTGAGTCCTGCTAAGATCCCAGGAGGCAAGTCTATATACAGAATTCACTTCTGGTTCTGGTTAAAGATTATCAGGCCACTTGGGGGATCCTTTAATTTTGGGAAGAAAAACATTCCAGGAGAATCTTTCCCTAGTCCTTTGGCACTTAGTAGGGACACCAATAGTGAGGGACATGGTCTTCTGGTTGGGTTTCTCATGGCATAGCTGGTTTTACTTTTGCTCAAAAGAATGGCTGGCCAACTATGTGTGTGAGTGATTGGATGCAAGCAGAGCAAAGTTTGGCCTTAGCAGTTAATTGATTTCAATGCTGATAGTTTCTGTTTTTCCTCCCTACACAGACCCTTTTCTGTTGTTGGTACCTAGGACAGAGGGACCTGGGTTGCAATCTGCACTCCCTTGATTGAGATTCTGCCAATTTCTCCAGATTCTGCCACTAGGTGGTACTACTGTTGTTTAAAGCTTGTTTTCTCTTTTTTGTCTGCAACAAAGAAACTCTCCCTTTCCTTGCCAGGACCAGAAATTTATAGTATGTGTGAGCATGCACACGCCTACACACACACACACACACACACAAACACACCACACACAGGCACACACACACACACACACAGAGGGGAGGGCAGACAGACAGACAGACAGACAGAAACAGAGAAAGTATCCTTTTCTTGTCAGGACTTGAATTTACAGTACACACAGTTTTTCTCCTAACATTGTAACCACCAATTCCAAACTCTTACCCTCTAAGGGTCCAAAGAGGCCATGATTTGCAGAAGAATGACGCCCTAGGACTCATATAGTACATAAACACAAAGAGTGTTTTATTCTGCAGAAGTCCAGCATGCTGTGCTCTCCCATTACCAAGATAGAGAGGCCCTGACATGACCAATTTAAAGCACCTTAGTGGAATACTGGGGTAGGTGGGGCTTTGTCTTACTCTGTCTCTACGCATTCCAGAACAGTTACCTGGGGCACTTGGGCTGGAAATTATTGCTGAGAAATCCAGGGTGGGGACCTAATACTTCCTGGGACAGGGGACAATGACTTAGAGCGTGTTGCTCTTTCCTGATCCATGTTCCTTTTTCTACTTGTGATCTGTCTATCTCTTGGACCCCTTTTTCTGATAAGCCCTTATAGACAACCCTCCCCTGTCCTGTCATCTATCTTCTGTCCTTGTTGCTACACCTGGGATGGTTCCCAGAAGCTCCTTTTTGACTATTTACTTCATAGCAAAGGGCTCACACTGAAGCAGAGGCAAGGATGGCTTTGGGTTTTTTTTGTTTGTTTGTTTGTTTGTTTCATCAGTTGTTATGGATGGCTGAAAAGCTATTAGCCTTTGAGGAAACTTTCCCATCTAAGCCCCCCTGATATGACCCCAATATGTGTGCTGGTTCCCAGATCTTGGACACTTTTCACTGGTACACTATGACTGGAAGTCATAATGTAGCTTGAAGATGCAAAAATTTGTCTAAGACCACTAGGTTCTTCAGAGCCTCTGAGAGTTTCCTAGGGCACTGCTCAAGTATGTTACAGGAAGCTTCCCAAATTTGCACCCTTTTGATCCACTGGATCCAGAAAATGCTAGGCACAACTGGCTTTTATTCCACAATCAGCTCGGATATGTATAGAAA